>NW_014577233.1:47642-56200 GCF_000485595.1 Priapulus caudatus
AATCAAAATTATTATCGGTCAGAGGCCGCCATCTTGAATTTCAAAATGGCCGCTATTCAAATCCATTATCATTTAATATTTCAGCTAATATTCAACATAGAAACATGATCCTGGTGTCTAAACCAACATTATCGGGGTAAATGAACACATTGCAATCAAAATCATTATCGGTCGGAGGCCGCCATTTTGGATTTCAAAATGGCCGCTATTCAAATCCATTATCATTTAATATTTCAGGTAATATTCAACATAGAAACATGATCTTGGTGTCTAAACCAACATTATCGGGGTCAAGGAACACATAGCAATCAAAATTATTATCGATCAGAGGCCGCCATCTTCAATTTCAAAATGGCCGCCATTCAAATCCCTTATCGAATTCAATTTACTTCAATTCAATTCAATCACTTTATTTACACCTGACAATTACATTTTAAAGGTATATTGGTTCAACAAATTAATTAACAAAGCTAGTAAATTGAAAATGGTGGTGATGGGAAATGCAGTGGTACTATTTACAAAACGCTAGCAACTACCTAACTACATAATATATCTGGCATTCAAGGAACTAAATAATAGCAAAACCATCAACATATTTAATATTGGCGGAGTTGTACATGTGAGAGTATAATGCAGTACGTCCCAGTGTTTCCTTTAAAATACTTGGTAGTTTATTTATATGAGCACATAGTTCACGAGATTATGCTGTATCTTGCAAATCAATATTGCATGTCCCAATGTTGTTTGTTAGTGGTGAGCACAAATCCACGACAATCCCTCCATTATTAACCAAGTAAGGCCTTCCATAGCAATATTACCAGTTTTCAATGAATTGCAACTTGCTGCGCGTAATCGAAAAATGTCTTAGCAGCACCAGGTCGTAGCATGTTCACGAGAGCAGCCCCATCAAGGATGATGACCTGTACTGTGGGGTTGGATGCATTCTCTTGTGAAGGAACCAGGTCCTCCAAACAGCCCACCAAGTCTGACTTGGTACCAGTTCTCAGCTTGCCCATTTGCGACAATGCTGGTGGAGGACACGCCTGGTTTTCATGCTCAAAGAACTCCTCCAGATTTCCATCACGTACCTGCGATGCAATGTACAGCCTAGAGAACAGGGAACAGTCATTCTTCAGGGATGAGAGCTGTTGTTGGGACCTGGACTTCTCTCGGACTGGAGGCCGGCTGAATAGAGGGAGGTTGTTCCTCTTGATGGGATCTTTGATGTGCTTCGTCTGGTTGACCAGGCGCTCGCTGATAAAGGTGTCATATTGGTCCTGTCCAAGTTTCTCAATCTGGTTCACAGTGTCGATGACTGCTGCATCTGCAAAGTCTCTGGTATCCAGTACGAGAAGATCTACACTGCTCTTTTCACAGAATGGATTGCCCATGTCTTCTATAGCACCAGTTAGTGCTTTAACATCTCGTGCAAATGCCATTTGTGCATGTTTGGTCTGCTCGTGGTGCCGGGTGTTAGTCTCCTTTTTCTTCTCAGTGGACGCCCCAAACTCTCCAATCACACGTGCCATCTCGGGACCACACACCATCCAGCGTCTCAGAGCTGCAGGACCATCTTGGACCTGAGACAGCACAGCGCCCATAGCTGATGCACTAGCATCGGTGTCCAGTATAAACTCGCCATTTCCCTGTGGATATGCAAGTACCGGAGCAGAGGTGAGTTGCCGTTTTAACGTATTGAAGGCCTCCTCACATTCCTCTGACCACCGAAAACCGACACCTTTCCGGGTAAGCTGCGTCAGTGGGTGCGCGGTAGTAGCAAAACCTGAGATAAATCGCCGATAATAATTCGCGAATCCCAGGAAGCTCCGCACGTCCGCAACAGATCGCGGCACCTCCCACTGTCCTACTGCTTTGACCTTCTCCGGATCACACTGGACGCCACCGGCCGTCACAACGTGTCCGAGATACGAGGCACTTTTCCGGAACAGTGAGCACTTTGTCGGTTTGAGCTTCAAGCCGGCATTCGCCAATCGGTCAAACACATGGTGGAGGTTGGCCAACGCCTTCTCAAATGACTGACCGAAAATGATCACATCATCGAGGTAGACCAAACACTCCGTCCATTGCAATCCTCGAAGGACCAGCTCCATCAACCGCTCGAAGGTTGCTGGACTGTTGCATAACCCGAAAGGCATGACCTTGAGCTCAAACAAGCCCTGACGGGTACTAAACGCCGTTTTGGAAGCATCCTTTGAGTCCATCTCGACCTGCCAATACCCGCTCGTTAGATCGATTGTGGAAAACCACTGGGCACCGGCCAGGGAATCCAACGTATCGTCGATCCTTGGAAGGGGGTACGCGTCCTTGATGGTCACCTCATTCACACAGCGGTAGTCTACGCAGAACCGGGTGCTGCCATCCTTCTTCGTGACTAGCACGACAGGGGACGCCCACGGGCTATTGCTCGGACGGATCATGCCATCCCGAAGCATTTTCTCGACCTCCCTGTTCATCACCTCCTGTTTCGTCAATGCACAGCGTCTCGGGGCTTGCTTAATAGGGGGGTGCGTACCCGTATTAATCGTATGCCGCACGAGACCCGTATGACCTAACCTCTCACCAGGAGCGGTGAACAAAGAGCTATATCGGCAGAGCGTCTCTGCTACAGCCATCCTTTGTTTGTGGGTCAGAGCTTCATCCACCCCGTCCAACAGAGGTTGAAGATGACCCGGGACCTCAGTCGGTTTGCTATCAGCCTCAACTTCTGAGTTCTCTCGGATTTCTGCCAGCGCAACCTGCGTGACCGGTTCTAGCCACGCTAGCTCGGTACCAGCGTTGATGACCAGCTCCGCATCTCTCGAGTTCACGACAGAGAGAGGAACGTCATGCCCGCTGGTATCCACCAGACATCGGGCCATGAGAGCTCCACTTCTTCCGTAACTCTTTCGAAATTTGGTAGTTGGCTCAGCCACTGCTAGCATGTCTCTGGGCCAGAGATCCTTGGCAAACTTACCCATTACCACAGTACCGTGGTTCGGAGCAAGTACCGTGCGGCATGCTGCATGCAGCACCCGCCTCTGCAACTCATTCTCATGCAGCACGTGCAGGACATCGTCAATGGTCAGATGTCCTCTGGTTACATCAAGCTGACACCCTCGGTCACGCATGAAGTCCAGTCCGAGCAACCCTCCGCGAAGACTCGATTCCACAACAAGCAAGTTGTGGGTATACTGCCTGCCGTAAATGGCCAGGTCCGTGCACAGTCCCCCCACTGCAGGGATATCATTCCCCTGAGCATCTACCAACGTCGTTTCCACTTCCTGCAGGCCAGGCCTACACGGGGGTAACGAGAGGTAGGTCGCCCGATCAAGTAGCGAAATTTCCGCGCCAGTGTCCACAGTGAAATCAATCACTTGGCCGCAGAGTTCCACCGGAAGCTGCCAGGCAGCCCGCGGCCGAGTTCGGAGCTGACAGCTCGTCACCTGTGCAGGCCGTAACCCGGAACAAACGCGTACTGGATGCGGGGGTGCACATGGGCTGGCCACTACTCGTTTCCCGAGTCCTTATCCAAGGACCGGGTCCAACGGCGTGGCTGACTCCCGCGAGAGTACGAAGGAGCACCAGTCAGCGTGCACGCCTGCTGCACTCTAGTCGAGAGAGTTTGAGCTCAACCTTACCGACCAGCTGTTCTAACTCTCGTGCGAATTCAGTCCAGCTTTCTGTCGGCTGCTTTATCCGCTCATCGAGCCGGAGCCGTCGGTCGAGTTCAGAGCCGGGGGGCTGCAGCCTAGCCGTCAGCGCCCAGCGAATCTCTTCCTCGGAGGACTTACCCGTACATTCGTACAAAACGGCAGACGCCGGGTAGTCCAGGGCACCCGCCAGATGCGCTGCTCGCTCCGCAGCAGTCCAGCCATTGTGACGTGCTACGACGTCAAAATGCCAGAAGAACGCATCTAACGGCTCGGACCCTTGTCCAGTGAATGTGCGCAACCTCATCGGGGTCTGCGGCTTGGTATGCCCAAGCAGACCTTCGCGGTCCCAGCTAGACATTTCCGGCCCCCTGCCGAAGACCGGGTTGACGGGTTGATACCCCCGTCGCCCCTCGTCAGGGCGATTCGCTGCTCCACCCGTTAGACTTGCCCACGGGGTAGACGTGCTGGGGCACGGTGGGGCGAGCGACTCAGCCTTCCACCGTCCACTCACACTGACGTCCTGCCGTCTTGGGACAGCCTCAAACGGGGAGATACCATGTAGCATCGCTGAGCGATGAGCGTGGGACTCATGGCTCACGACCGGGAAACCCATGGTTTCCGGCTGGCCCCCCACATAATAGTCGGGCGATGCATCCATCAGCCCCAGACCCGCAGTTACTCTGCCATCCCAATTCCGAGAAGCCCGCTCTGCCGCCGAGACTTGAGATGGAGCTTGGCCGAGAGATGGGCCTTGGCACTTATCTCCTGCCGGGTAGAACTATCTACTGCAAGCAACGCCAAGGACATCATCCCTCGTTGGAAAGAGAGGGACACCTGCCGACGGTGTCTGTTTTCAGTCGGCAGGAAACGTTTCGGGTGGGCACGTGGCAGCGACGTACGCCAGCTAAACTGCAACACTCCAGGGGTCCAAACTCACAGCCACCCTTGGGCAACCATCCAGCCGGGTGCCGCCCGCGCGGCAGCCAGCCGCACCAAAATCGCCCTGCCTACTGCATCGGACCTGAGGTAGCGAGTGGCATTTGCTTAGAGCACAAGCGCAAACACGACCCTGCAGGAAGTTACAGTTACTTGCCTGTTTCTGGAATCCACCAGCACATGGGCTGTCTTTCCTGCTCGAACTGCCTGTTGTGGAATCCTGGTCCCACGGACCCAACTGTGACGATTGAGGCCAGTCACGGGCCTCAAAAGTGCCACAGGTTCGATCGTGGATTCACAACGCAGACGCGAGCAGGTACCGAAGACAACAAAACCAAGTTGAGTGCTCACACCGGAAACGCCGGTGATTTATGCCGCGCCGACCAACAGGCCAGGTGGCATAATTACTACCACAAACTTGGGCTGAATGCCCCGAAACAGAAACAGTAATCACACAGTAACAAGCAATGCGACTCCGAAAAACTCAGCATGCCTGCGTGCAGAGACGGTCAAGCCGTCAGTAAGCACCGGCAGAAGGGTAGCATCGCAGGATGAAAAAAGCGTAATCGTGTTATCTTAAGCACTCGCTGATCCTCGCGTGTTGTGTACTCGGAGCACGTCTGGAGAGAAACACGCAGTGCTCACCGCCACCAGTGTCGCCAACCGTGGTTTCCTTTTAACTGCGAGAAAGCAGCAGCTTAATATACTAAAGTTTTGTCACGTGGTTATGGCCACGGTAAATCAATCAAAACGAGATACAGGATTCACACCGAGAGGAGGAGTTGCGTGACGTAGTCACGTCGGTTAATCGCAACGTAATCATCAACAAGGTACAGGGATTCACGTCCGCGTGACGTAGGTGAAGACCTACATCCAAATCCCCGTGGACGAACGATCACATGATCCTGGTGGACGCCTCTGCGACCCGCTAAATATATATATATACTAATTAATATTATTCATATCAAATTCTAAATGAATCCTCTGTAGTTCCTAAGTCAACATTGATGCAGTACATTTAAAAAACTACATCTTTATTCACATTCTTGTTATCTCTGTGTACATAAATAAATAAATAAATTAAAAACATAAGAATTTCAATTATTAATTTAAAGCAATAATGATGCAGAAACATTAAACGTACCGTCCAGTAAGCAGGTAGCCAGAAGGAACGCCTCTTTCAACGCAGTTCTTGTATCAGTCCCAAGGACGGATATAATTATTTCGATAGTAGTACGACCACTCTGTATTGAGCTCCACGGCATGGGCCCTACCGGCTTTTGCGAATTTTAATTCCTTGTATCGTGAAGGAATGCTTTTCACCTAGTTTACATACGTGGCTGTGCCTAAGCCTACACGGTAAGAAAAAATAAGGAGGTTCAGCTCATAATTATTTAATCAGGCCTTCGTTGTAAACTTAAATACTAAGCAGTATCAAGAATTAATATAAATTATACATTGCCAGTGAAAAAGTCCTGCGGTAAAGTCGCGGCCATTCAGTATGCTCGAAAAAGCTCGGTCGGCAGAACCATGCTGTTGTCTTGGGCTTCGTTAGGAAGAGGATCTGCCAACTCGCACTAACACACTCAGTGCCGAAGCTGTGCTGTGTGAAAACCAGCTTGAATAAAAGCAGATAGTACATTAGCGAGAGTTGTTAAAGATTGTATGAAATAAGTAAACCTAAATTAACTGCATATCAAAT
This sequence comes from Priapulus caudatus, assembly GCF_000485595.1. NCBI lineage: Eukaryota > Metazoa > Priapulida > Priapulimorpha > Priapulimorphida > Priapulidae > Priapulus > Priapulus caudatus. Next base: position 53,934 of record NW_014577233.1, read on the forward strand.
TCATGCCATAATGGACTAATATTCTATTACACGCGAGCATAGAAACTTAATGTACCTGTGCAGCATCGACACCTTCATCCTTTCAAAATTGCCTGGGTTGACATGGGCGTCTCGTGAGGATTCGGTGCCCAGTTTCAATACCTCTCCATCCTGGCTATGTCATCGCAGCTGCTGAAGATGTTGACATGGACACCTGATAATATCAATTGTGTGTATGTTATAACTTAGAATAAGATGGGATCAAATTATGTGCAATCAAGCACCAGATATATCTATTTGACATCAGATTATAGTTATTATATTAGACACTATGTAAATTAAAATTTAAAACAAATGTAAATTTTTGTCTTAAGCAATTGTGACCTCTAAGCATCAACTGACGAGTAGGCAAGTTCTCTGCCTGACGCACAGAATTCTGGCAAATATGATGTCCTGCGTTTGCAGTGCACTTTCGTATATTTTTTAAAAGTGTGGCACACTGCTATGAAGTATAGCCACTGGGGATTCTCAGGAGTGAAGAAGACATGGGGGTGTGGAATTTTTTCAACTCAGGCACTCACTGTGAATGGAAGACATATAAGGCGAGAGTTGATAAAGTACATTTTAGTGGTATAGTGGGGTAAGCAAGAATAGCTTGATATAACTGCGGCATAGTTTTTTTTCAAACAAAAATCAATAAATAACCGTGTAGATTTATCCCTGCACTTTCCACATGTTCTGGTTCCCTGGCCCCATTTTGCTACCATCGATAGCATTGACTGAATGGCTATCGTCTTCGCAAGTAAGTCGATGATACTTACATCCGACTTGCCATAATGGGAGCCAGATGGCATGAAGCGCCTCGTAAAATATAAGCTGCAAGTTTGCGATATACATCATGTTTAAATGCACTCGCTGATTACAGACTTGGTTTCCTGAGAAAATCCATAAGGATCCACTTGCAATTCTGTTTGAAAAATCATTAGCTATAATATTTTGTTATAGAAAAAAAGGGGATGACAGTCGCGTTAAAAATATTGTGGGAAACTCGCAAGTGTAAATAACAATGAATATCTTAACTATCATAATACGCAATGCACTGGTTTCGCCACTTTGTTGGCTAGCCTTTCAGCATGAAACAACATGCATGTTGAGGCCATTTGCATTGGCGCTTCACCTCGCCTCTGCATCTCGGGTGACACGGTCCCTATAAATCTTTTTAGTGTCTAAAATTAGAAAGGAGTAATGATAACTAAATGAGAACGCCGCGAATATATTTAGATTCGGTAAATTTTTTTGCCCGTTTACGGTGTCATATTCCAGTGCCTGCCAAGTTTTTTCCCCCTGTACTTCGTCGACCTGCAAGAACTGCGTCGACGTTCTTTTGGGCTTCATCTGGCTTAACTTTACTGCAAAGAGATTATATGGTCCAATGTATCCCTGGTGAATAATCTAGGTTTTGAAAAACCTAGAAGAAGTGAAGCATATGACTTTATTATATTTACAATTGCAAGATTTTCATCACTATAAATGGTATGGAGTGAAATGCAGCAGAAACACCACGCACACACAAATAAAGAAACTGTACTCATATCTATGTATACATGATCAATAAGACTAAAACACTGTAACACAGGGATTCTGAGTGTTGCGCCACGGTAACTTGTTTTCTCGCAGAAAAATTTTACGCTGTTACTCCAGGATGCCACCTTATACCCCAGGGGGCAAATCCCCCAATTTTTGGGTCAACCAGACATGGGGTGTTGCTGAAAGGTTGTTTTGGGTAATCAAACGTGTTCAGGAGACGCTCCCTGAATACCTCCAGTGGACACCTTAAAAAAATTATCTGCTGAAAGAATGAATACCACATTTACTGGCTTGGTGATGATTTGCATAACAATTTTGGGCACAAAAAATTGATTTTAGCAAATTTATTTTCCCAAAATATAAATTGCGTAAAAATACATATTTCTCATATATTTCAAAAAGGTATCCCGCTATACCCTTTTTAACTTGCGTCTGCTTTGCAACGCTCGCGTGACGCGTTTGCACGTCCTTGAAGATGTTGTTTAAAAAAGGACTATCACTGCCACTCATCCAAGTTAGCAGATGATGTTCAGAAGTCCGCATGAACATTATCAGCTCCTGCAGATACAGTAGAATGCTTTTCCAAGGAAATCAGCTGGTTGAGCGAACGCAACATGCATTTTCGGTGCCATCTTCCCTGGAGATTTCAGACCATTTCTTCCCAGGTTATTACCGTAGCAGCGTAGGGAAAAGGCTGACTG
>NW_014577233.1:56225-71466 GCF_000485595.1 Priapulus caudatus
TACAGATAGCCAGATGTTTCTCGCTGTATCCATTGCTGGCGACGAAGCAGCTTCTGCTGACAGCATCAGGTTGCTGGCATGTCATCAGGTGTACTCGTGGTATGTTGTACTCGTTCAAGTTGCAGGTTGAACGAGTCATCATCAGACTGGATGTCACACGTCTGGATGAAGGCACAATTGCTTGCTGCCGTCTGCATCGTATGCAGTGTTGCCTGATGTGTGTAGCAACTCCGACAGCATGATGAGGCGCAGCGTACGGCGGAAGTGTCCAGGTGTGGGCATGCGTCGTCCATGGCTCGCACCTGCGAGAAGAGGTTCTCCACCGCATCCTGGGTAAATCTATATATATATATATATATATATATGTGACGTATGAGCCGAGTCACGGCCTCAAAGTGCCACAGGTTCGATCGTGGATTCACACGCAGACGCGAGCAGGTACCGAAGAACAAAACCAAGTTGAGTGCTCAAACCGGGAACGCCGGTGATTTTATTGGCCCGCGACCAACAGTGGCCTAAATATACACACAATTGGGCTGAATGCCCCGAAACAGAAACAGTAATCACACAGTAACAAGCAATGCGACTCGAAAATCAGCATGCCGATGCCTGCGTGCAGAGACGGTCAAGCCGTCAGTAAGCACCGGGCAGAGGGTGAGTCCAGGAGTGACCAGTGTTCCCTTTTACTGCGAGAAACAGCAGCTTATATACTAACAGTTGTCACGTGGTTATGCCACGTAATCATCAAACGAGATACAGGGATTCACGTCGCGTTACGTAGTCACGTGGTTATGCCACGTAATCATCAAACAAGGTACAGGGATTCACGTCGCGTGACGTAGGTGAAACCTTACTTCCAAATCCCGTTGGGACGCGGAACACGTGATCCTGGTTACCATTGACCGCTACATTACCTCCTTCCTTTTTCCGAGTCTTGCCGACTCGGCAAGGCTCGTACGAGGGTTCACAACAAAAGCGGTCTGCCCAATAATATGTCAAAAACCGCGTGACTTCATACAATTCAAATACAAAAAGAACAATACTGAAAACGCATCGCAGTGAGGCCCGGACGGCTTGCAACAACGGGCGGGTACTAAACCTGTCGTGAACAACACCGTACGCAACCCCAGCCCGCGTGACAAAACCCTACAACAATGTCTACAACTATTACAACCCAATCTACGTCAAACTAGACGCCACAGTTAACAACAAAACACCATAGCACGGGGCAGACTAAAATTTACTTTTACATTATTCATTTTAATTCATTTTATTCATTTATCTCAATTGCACCGGCACAATACACGTGTAGGAGCAGCGCGAAATGAACCCATGACGCAGCATAGGTCCACCGTATTACCTCTCCAAATAACTACTACACTATACACAAAATATTTAAAGATTATACACGTCCTCCGTGGCCGAATCGGTAGGCCGGAAAACCCGTACCGAAAAGATTACGGGTTCAAACCCCGGTGGGGCAGGAAACATTTTACCTGTCCTAATCACGTGAAACTCACTATGGAGATACAATGCTAGCGCATATATCCAACCTTCAAATAGTAGCAATTGCGCCTGTCGGCACGGGCGAATGGATAGCGGCTCCGGCCGTGGTCCTTGGGTAGTGAGCGCTGCGGCCAGTGTTCAACACTGGGCCGGGCGTGACTCAGAAATTGTTATCAGAAATAGCTGCAAAGATGCGCTACTAGATGGAGGGCGCCACCTGTAGCCTGTCCGCTCACCATTAATCATACTCCAGTCAAATAAACCGCAGCATACGAGACGGATGCACATGAACACGGCTAAAGATTTGCATACAGTGAACTCGCCGAATTACCAGTAGTGTATACATATGTGCGGCAGCCAGTGTGAATAAACAGCTACAATCACCAACTACATCAGCAAGCTCCGGTATGTTAAGTTTGTAATGTTTACATCTTTTCCTGCCAATGTGCCTCCACAATATGAATAGCGCTTCTGAATTATATACATTATTTACATCACCTAGTGCATATCATGCCGCTTTATATCGGAGCAACCGACATACTACAGGCGTGCATAATATATGAAAAAAAAACAGATATCATGTTCGGTTTTTACGTCTCAATAAATGTTTTATTACATTATCACGCCTATCTACCCAGTATCCGAACATGCTCTCTCCCGTATAGTAGCGCGTAGTGCAATTAGGTCGCGCGTATCATCTAGCAGCCGAGCCTCCATCATGCTCTCCGCGACACGGAGCTCCGCAGCCGACATCTGCATCCTTAGCCCAATGCGAGGCCGAGGCTGCTGCTCTACGAGTCGCGGTGGCAACTTCCATGTGCGTATGTCCGCCTCGGCGGCAAAGCAGTCCCGGCTTGAGCGCCGGTTCCTCTTCGCCGCGAATCCCAGGGGTGAGGCTCGTCGCTTCCTGCCATGCCCCTCCTTTGCAGAGCCCTCCGCTGTTGCTACGCATGTTACCTTCGCTTGCCCTCGGAAGTGGTCTGGGTCTGGAATTGTCACTCCCTTCAACGGCAGCAGATATCTCGCACCTGCACGCTTGTGGGCCGTAGGAGGGTCCGCCGTCGTCGCCCAGGCGCTAGACGCCGCAGATGGGTGCTTCCTCCGTACCTGGTGGACTCGGCTCAGGTGCTGGATCATCCTGTAGACAAGACCCACCGGCGTCCGGAAACGGCAGTCCTTCACCGGACAAGCATGAGTGATCCCGGTATGGCAGTGGAACTCCTGTTTGTGCTCTCCCGCGTGGTACGTCGGCAGCTAGCATGCTCCGCACCACGACCAGGAGGCTGTTGGTACCAGCGAGGCGTTGACTGGCACCCCGCGAAACAAAGCTCGGCCTGGGCACAACCCTCTAGCGCCGGCCGACGGAGAAGGCGTCGCACGTCGTATAATTCTAGGATGACCCCGCGAGGGGCATCTGCTCCGGGAAGACTCTCCGATGGTGGTGGCAGAGAACACAGGACCCGCCCTGGGCTCCGAGAGTTCTATCTCCAGCCCGGTAGACACCGGTGAGCCTATCCATGGCTCTGTTTTCATGCATTGATCGTCTAGCTGCAGCACCGAATCGAGGAGATTTTCTGAGTCCGCCATCCTTGGTTGCGGGTGAGCACCGGCCAAGCTTATATGGGTTGGGAGAATGAAGCCATGCAACTCATCTCTCCACTTCCGGCGAGAGCACTCAGCAGGTGAATCACCTTCCCGGTCCTTGCCAAGCTACATCGAAGGCATAGAAGCCACAATGGTAGCAACCAATTCCACGCAGGGGCATTTCTTTTAACGGGGCGGCCATAGCTCCGGAGAAACACTCCCGCGAGCCTAGCCTGAACCCCCTTAAGAACATGCCTGCTTCGAGTACCTATGCATGGAGGTGCCACGTGGTCTCGGAGCGTGTGTTTCACGTTACCCTCGTTCACTGTCGACGCAATGAATCACTACCACGCGCTAATTGCCACGTGGGAGGTTAGTGATCACTCTCCCCCCTTGCCACGAACAAACCATTACGCTGGCAATGGGGGTGTCCGGGTTTCAGACGTCTCTATCCAAGAGCGCTTACTCGCACGGAAAGGGGCGCCACTGCTTCGATTCGGACAGAGGTAAGGTAGTACTTCGCCTGAATCCCCTTACGGAACAACCTTCGTACTTGTCGGACTGCGTCAGGCCTACCATTACCCGATATACTGGCGTCGTATACCGACGGAGAGGTGTGATCCTCACCCGTGCCTGTGTTCAATCGGTCTCACGTGCGGAAAGCATTACGTCGCAATAACCGTCTTACAGTGTCCCTAGGATTGACACACAAGGCTACCTGACCGACTCGTCCGTGGAGTGCAACTTGCGTGGATGAGAATTGCCTTACGTGCCTGCTCTTCGGGGTTACTGTCCGTAACCAGCCGAGGCTAAGGAAAGGGTAACGCCCTTCCTTTTCCAGCAACCGGCCAATTCATCCAACCACCCGTGACACCTAGCTATGCCTAGCGTGCGGTATGTTGCTCACAGACCGCATAACGTTAATAGTTATGGCGGGAACTCTTCCCGGTCTGACGTGATGTTATGGCACAGACTGCACGGTTTTGCCAATAACCGTGGCGGACAAGCTCTTGATGCCCGGCCTGACAACACACCCCGTGCTCACTCAGGAAAACCGAAATGACGTGGACCACACGCCATACGCTTCCCTGGCTGCCTCTTATGGGGAACATAGATAGGCCCATGCCTTCTCCGAGTCCTGCGGACTGGGTCGGAGACCTGCTCAAGGCTGGCACCACGCGAATCACGCGAAGAGGGAATAACCACCGTACTCTCCGCTGGTTCGACGCCTGCCAAGGCCGCATCGGCAGTTACTACAGGCAACCTGCCACTGTCATCAGGCTGCACAGGAAGTTCTGCTGCGAGATCTTCCAACCTGTCTTCTGTATCGGACATGTCTTTGCCCGCCCGCGTATCGGATATTTCGGGGTTAATGCTCACCCTACCCGAGTCGGGTATGTCCTCAACACCATCTTCCCTTCCCTTGGTTACTGAGCGATCCACAGAGGTAGCTTTATCCGGGACCAGGTCCGGGATGCACCAAGCTGCGGGCGCGTTTCCTCCAAGGTAAGGTTTCAGGTCATCAATTGAGACTACGCAGGGTTCGTGATTTTCCTCAGCCTGGATCCAGCGTAAGGTACTACACTCTCGGACTACCAGGAGAGGACCCTGCCACGGATTCCCAAGCTTTCCAGCTTCAGGAGGGTAATATCGCCAGACCCAGGTACCAGGCGGCAAATGCGCACACACGACAGCCTTGTCGTAGTTGCGTTTCTGTCTTTCCGCCGCCCTTAGAAGTATCTCGCGGGCACGCCGATGCGCGGCGCGGGTAGCCATTCTCACCCATTCAACGTATTCCACAGGACAATCCGGTGCCTCCGGACCTGGGAGTCGGTCAAACATGAGTTCTACCGGCAAGCTAACCTCACGACCAAACATCATGAGGTTTGGACTTACCCCCGTACTCTCTTGGGCTGTACCTCTGTAGGCTGCCATTACATAAGGGAGATGTTGGTCCCAGTCATTCTTCTGCTCACACCCCACCTTTGCCAACATGTCCAACAAGGTCCTGTTGAAACGTTCAACCAGGCCGTCGGATTGTGGATGGTACGGGGTCGTCCGAGTCTTCTCGATACCCAGGAGTGTACACACTCCGGTAAAGAGCTTGGACTCAAAATTACGACCCTGGTCGGAGTGGAGCTGACGTGGGCAGCCAAATCGAGTAAACAACTGCGAGACCAGGCAGTCGGCCGTAGTCTGAGCAGTTTGGTCAGGAAGTGCGTACGCCTCTGCCCATTTCGTGAAATAATCACAGGCCACGAGAATGTACCGATTTCCTGCCTCTGTCACTGGGAGGGGTCCGAGAAAATCGACCGCGATTCGCTCCCAAGGTGCGCCAACTGCTTGCTGTTGCAGCTTGGCCTGCTTACGTCGCCCGGTTTTCCGTCGAGCGCACGTATCGCATTGCTGACACCAGCGTTGGACGTCTGTGCGAATACCCGGCCACGTAAATCGTTGCCGAATTCGAGACAACGTCTTTCGAATGCCTAGGTGCGCCGCCATGCGACCACCGTGGAGAGCATTCAACAACTCCCGACGGATGATTGGCGGCGCCACCAACTGCAGTATGGAAGACTCCTGGGCGTATGTCGGAACCCACACCTGGAACAGCAATCCTCTCCGGAGTTCCAATGTTGGGTCCCTCCACCTTTGGTACAGGAGGATCCTGTCTGAGCATAGAAACAGGTGGCACATTGGTGTACGTGTCTGGCAGTTGAGCTGGCTTTCTTTTGGGACTTCTCTGAGTGTTGTCTGGATTGGTAGCAACATTCCGCTGAACACCAGTGAAAGCGTCGCCGGGACGTTGGAAGAGGGAGATGCCAGTTCCATGGAACGAGTCGTATGCACTAGTAGAACTGGGATTGTGGTCAATATTGTCCACTGCGGCAGTTGTAAACAGGTCACTCTTGAGTTGAGGAGGACAGACAGCTTTTTCCACTTCATAATATTGACAGATCTTGTTTCCAAGTTCTGTGGAGATGTCCAGCATTTGTTGCCATGGGACAAATATGCGATGGCCCTATAGCCCAAAATCTTCCGTAGGGCATACTCCAACAGTGTGCCAAAGCTCATGCTTGTATCATAAAAATCATAATTCCTTCAAATATTGCACATATCTGCCGGGCTAGTAGTACACCATGAGTAGGAAGCATCCTGTGATTGAAGTATTTTGCCGATAATATGCCAACACAAATAAAGGGGGAAATAAGTAAAATGAACCGCCACTCTTTTCCCTTCCAGTACTTTTTTGCGCCAAGGAACGAGGAAGCCTTCTTATAATTGCATGGGGCTTAACGGCAGAACAACGATTCATGATTGTCTCAGTCCGTCGCCCAATGTAATACTCGCTGTTGCATTCATCGCACCACTTACTTAACAACCCTCTCACCACACCTAGACAGACAGTATGCAAATACTCTGCCGTAAAGCCATCTATAATGTTGAAAGATGGTAGCAAAGCAAGGTCACTTGGCCCTTTGACACCCCTATATACATTATTATTTACAATGCTTATACGACAATGTTTTAAGGTTCTATTCGTCGTACGGTTCGGAGGTACTGGAGCTGACAAGGGATAAACCCCGCAGGTTCCGTTTCCTTTCTGTACTTGTTATCCAGGGTGCAAACAAAAACAGCACCCGTAGCACCCATTGAACTGATTAAAGTTTTGCAACTTGCATCGAGCAGGTGAGTCGCAGCAGCATGCAAGGTTGACCACTTTCACGCTCTTAATTTCATCGTCTATGTTTTTCCATTAAAAGCCCTCAGTCTCTATTTTTTTCTTGAACTGCAGCAGAGCATGAATCGCATAACCGTGATTTTACCTCTTTATGGACTAGCCACCCAGCAATGTAATACAGTGCAGATGTTTCTCCTGTATCCATTGCTGGGGACGAAGCAGCTTCTGCTAACAGCATCAGATTTTCTGGCATGTCATCAGGTGTACTCGTGGCATGTTCAAGTTGCAGGTTGGAGTCATCATCAGACTGGATGTTAGACGTCTGGATGAAGTCCAACAACTGCTTGCTGTCGTCTGCATCGTATGCAGTGTTGCCTGATGTGTGCAGCAACTCCGACAGCACGATGAGGCGCAGCGTACGGCGGAAGTGTACAGGTGTGGGACGTTGGGACGCGGATCACGTGATCCTGGTGACCCTTGACCGCTATATTATATATATATATATATTAATATTATATATCAAACAAGAGGAATCCCCTGTATTTAGGCAACATGATGCATACATTAAGAAAAAACTACATCTTTATTCACATTCTTGTTATCCTATGTACATAAATAAATTAATAAATTAAAAACATAGAAATTTCAATTATAATTTAAGCAAGAATGATGCAGAAACATTAAACGTACCGTCCTGTAAGCAGGTAGCGGAAGGAACCCTCTTTCACGCAGTCCTTGTATAGCCCAAGGACGGATTTGATGGATATTGGAGACCACTCTGTATTGGCTTCCACCTAAGGGTTAAAAAAAGCTTCGCTTTTTCGAACTTTAATCCTCGTATCGTGAGGATTGCTTTTTCCATTTTACATATGTGGCTGTCTGACCCTACACAGTAAAAAATTAAATTCAGCTCATAATTATTTAATCAGGCCTTTGTTTGTAACTAAATACTAAAGATATCAAGTATTATACATAATTTACTTGCCAGGAAAAAGTCCTGCGTGGTAGTGTCGGCCATTCAGTATGTCGAAAAGCTCGTCGGCAGAACCATGCTGTTGTCTTGGCTTCGTTAGGGAGGATGCCAAACTCCACTAACACACTCAGTGCCGAAGCTGTGCTGTGTGAAAACAGCTTGAATAAAAAGCAGAGAGTACATTAGCGATTGTTAAAATTGGTTGAAATAAGTAAAGTAATTACTGCATATAAATATTGCATAATGGACTATATTTGTTACACGCGAGCATAGAAACTTATGTACCTGTGCAGCCATCGACACCTTCATCCTTTCAAAATTGCCTGAGTTGACATGAGCGTTCGTGAGCTTCGGTGCCAGTTTCAATACCTTCTCATCCTGGTACTTCATCAGCTGCCGAAGATGTGACATGGACACCTGAAATATCAATTGTGTGATGTTATGAACTTTAAAATAAGATGGACAAATATGTGCAATCAGCACCAGATATATCTATTGACATAGATTATATTATTAAATTAGACACTATGTAAATAAATTTAAACAAAATGTAATTTTGTCTCTAAGCATTGTGACCTCTAAGCATCAAACCTGACGAGTAGGCAAGTTCTCTTGCTGGACCACAGATTCTGGCAAATATATGTCCTGCGTTTGCAGTGCATTTCGTATATTTTTAAAAGTGTGGCACATCTGCTATGAAGTATAGCCACTGGGGATTCTCAGGAGTGGAAGAGACATGGGGGTGTGGAATTTTTTCAATCAGGCACTCACTGTGAATGGAAGACATATTAAGGCAAGTTTGATCAATACATTTTAGTGGGTATAGTGGTACAATTGGAATAGCTGATATAACTGCGCATAGTTTCAACAAAAATCAAATAAATACCGTGTAGATTTGATCCCTGCACTTTTCCACATGTTCTGGTTCCCTGGCCCCATTTCGCTCACGATAGCATTGACATGAATGGCTCGTCTTCCAAGTAAGTCGATGATCTTACATGCCACTTGCCATAGGGAGCCAGATGGCATTGAAGCGCCCGTAAAATAGTAAGCTGCAAGTTTGCGATATACATTTGTTTATATGCACTCCTGATTACAGACTGGTTTGCCTGAGAAATCCAATAAGGATCCACTTGCAATTCTGTTTGAAATCATTACTATATATTTTGTTATAGAAAAAATGGGGATGACAGTCTCTTAAAAATACTGTGGTGAAACTCGCGTGTAAATACAATGATATATCTTAACTATCATAATACCAATGCACTGGTTCCACTTTGTTGCTAGGCCTTTCAGCATGAAACAACATGCATGTTGAGCCATTTGCATTGTTGCTTCACCTTGCCTCTGCATCTCGGGTGACACCGTTCCTATAAATCTTTTTAGTGTCTAAAATTAGAAAGGAGTATGATAACTAAATGAGAACGCAGAGTGGAGTGCTATACAGAATAGCCGGAATAATATTTAATTCGGTAAATTTTTTGCCGTTTACGGTGTCATATTCCAGTGCCTGCTCAATCTGTACTTCGTCGACTTCAAGGACTGCGTGGCGTTCTTTTGGCTTCATCTGGCTTAACTTTACTGCAAGGAGATCTATTATGGTCTCTTGTATCCCTGGTGAAAATTCTAGGTTTTGAAACCTAGAAGAAGTGAAGCATATGATTTATTTACAATTGCAATTTTCATCACTATAAATGTATATGAATGCACAAACACACGCACACACATACATAGAACTGTACTCATATCTATGTATACATGATCAATAAGACTAGCCTGTAACACAGGGTTCTGAGTGTTGCCAGCGGGTAACTTTTTTCTCGCAGAAAATTGTACCCTGTTACTCCCAGGATGCACCTTATACCCAGGGGGCAAACCCCCATTTTTGGGGTCAACCAGACATGGGGTGTTGTAAAAGGTTGTTTGGTATCAACGTGTTCAGGAGACCTCCCTGAACACCTTCCAGGTGGACAACCTTCAAAAAATATGCTGCTGAAAAAATGAATACCTCATTTAATGGGCTTGGTGATGATTTGCATAACAATTTTGGGCAAAAATGTGAATTTTTACAATTTGTTTCCCAAAATATGAATTGCGTAAAAATACATATTTCTCCATATTTCAAAAAGTCTCCCGCTATACCTTTAACTTACGTCGGCTTTGCTACCTTGCGTGACGGGTTTGCACGTCTTGAAGATGTTGTTTAAAAAGGACATCACTGTCACTCATAAGTTACCGATGATTCAGAAGTCCCATGAACAGTTATCAGCTCTGCAGGAACAGAAGATGCTTTTCCAAGAATCACTGGTTGAGCAACCAACATCAATTTTCTGGTCCATCTTCCTGGAGATTTCAGACATTCTTCACAGGTTTATTTACTAGCAGCGAGAAGCTGACTGCGTATGAGTAGGACATTTCTCTGAATCATCACGAATGCTATCTTACCTCACAGCAGCCGGGCACTACAGATATGGGCAGCGATCTTTGCCTCCTTATCTGGCTGAGATGAAGAAACTACCTGAAACAACCCCAGATGTACATGAAGCACTAATAGCAGGTGATTTGCGATATACATTTGTTTATATGCACTCCTGATTACAGACTGGTTTGCCTGAGAAATCCAATAAGGATCCACTTGCAATTCTGTTTGAAATCATTAGTATATATTTTGTTATAGAAAAAATGGGGATGACAGTCTCTTAAAAATACTGTGGTGAAACTCGCGTGTAAATACAATGATATATCTTAACTATCATAATACCAATGCACTGGTTCCACTTTGTTGCTAGGCCTTTCAGCATGAAACAACATGCATGTTGAGCCATTTGCATTGTCCCTTCACCTCACCTCTGCATCTCGGGTGACACCGTTCCTATAAATCTTTTTAGTGTCTAAAATTAGAAAGGAGTATGATAACTAAATGAGAACGCAGAGTGGAGTGCTATACAGAATAGCCGGAATAATATTTAATTCGGTAAATTTTTTGCCGTTTACGGTGTCATATTCCAGTGCCTGCTGAATCTGTACTTCGTCGACTGCAAGAACTGCGTGGCGTTCTTTTGGCTTCATCTGGCTTAACTTTACTGCAAGGAGATCTATTATGGTCTCCTGTATCCCTGGTGAAAATTCTAGGTTTTGAAACCTAGAAGAAGTGAAGCATATGATTTATTTACAATTGCAATTTTCATCACTATAAATGTATATGAATGCACAAACACACGCACACACATACATAGAACTGTACTCATATCTATGTATACATGATCAATAAGACTAACCTGTAACACAGGGTTCTGAGTGTTGCCAGCGGGTAACTTTTTTCTCGCAGAAAATTGTACCCTGTTACTCCCAGGACGCACTTTATACCCAGGGGGCAAACCCCCATTTTTTGGGTCAAACAGACATGGGGTGTTGTAAAAGGTTGTTTGGTATCAACGTGTTCAGGAGACCTCCCTGAACACCTTTCAGGTGGACTACTTTCAAAAAATATGCTGCTGAAAAAAATGGCGGCTATTTTCCAAAATGGCCACCATGTCTAACTAATGTTAACCAATTTTGTAGATAATCTTTGAATAGAACCTCCTTTACGTGTGTGGTATGATATTAAAGGGAATTAAATTCTCTATCAGATGATACCACATTTAATGGGCTTGGTGGTGATTATCGTAACAATTTTGGGCCAAATTGAATTGCACCCATACATTTTTCTCCATATTTTAAACATCCTTTTGAGTAATGCATTGAAACTTTCCAGAAAACTGTCCATATGTATGGTTAATATTGTATGAAGAGGACAAGTTCATTGCTTTTCTAACAATAAAGTTATAGTGCTCCAAACTTTTGATATTAGCTAAAACAGCATTTTGTATATTACACACAGGCCTTCTCCCGCTATACGTTTAACTTGCGTTGGCTTTGCGAACCTCGTTTCACCATGTGTGTGGTATCATCTTAAAGGGAATTAAATTCCCTACAAGATGATACCACATTTAATGGGCTTGGTGATGATTTGCATAACAATTTTGGGCAAAAAATGTGATTTTTTACAATTTTTTCCCCAAAATATGAATTGCGCAAAAATACATATTTCTCCATATTTCAAAAAGTATCCCGCTATACCTTTAACTTGGGTCGGCTTTGCAACCTTGCGTGACGGGTTTGCACGTCTTGAAGATGTTGTTTAAAAAAGACATCACTGCCACTCACATGATTCAGAAGTCCCATGAACAGTTATCAGCCCTGCAGGAACAGAAGATGCTTTTCCAAGAATCACTGGTCGAGCAACCAACATCAATTTTCTGGTCCATCTTCCTGGAGATTTCAGACATTCTTCACAGGTTTATTTACTACCAGCGAGAAGCTGACTGCGTATGAGTAGGACATCTCTGAATCATCACGAATGCTATCTTACCTCACAGCAGCCGGGCACTACAGATATGGGCAGCGACCTTTGCCTCCCTATCTGGCTGAGATGAAGAAACTACCTGAAACAACCCCAGATGTACATGAAGCACTAATAGCAGGTGCATTTGTCGGGAGGAGAGCAGATGGCAAGCATAATAGTATCTCTCCTGACATGCTTCTGGAACAGACTTACAATGCAGATGCCAAGGAAGCGAGTGGTATAGATGGCCAGGAATCCCCTGTATTTGGGCAACATGATGCATACATTTAGAAAAAACTACATCTTTATTCACATTCTTGTTATCCTGTGTACATAAATAAATTAATACATTATAAACATAGAAATTTCAATTATAATTTAAGCAAGAATGATGCAGAAACATTAAACGTACCGTCCTGTAAGCAGGTAGCAGAAGGAACCCTCTTTCACGCAGTTCTTGTACAGCCCAAGGACGGATTTGATCGATAGTAGTAGACCACTCTGTATTGGCTTCCACCCCGCTTTTGCGAACTTTAATCCTTGTATCGTGAGGATTGCTTTTCCTAGTTTACATACGTGGCTGTCTAACCCTACACAGTAAAAAATTAAATTCAGCTCATAATTATTTAATCAGGCCTTCGTTTGTAACTAAATACTAAAGAAATCAAGAATTATATATAATTTACTTGCCAGGAAAAAGTCCTGCGTGGTAGTGTCGGCCATTCAGTATGTCGAAAACTCGTCGACAAAGCGGCAGAACCATGCTGTTGTCTTGGCTTCGTTAGGGAGGATGCCAAACTCCACTAACACACTCGGTGCCAAAGCTGTGCTGTGTGAAAACAGCTGGAATAAAAGCAGATAGTACATTAGCGAGTGTTAAAATTGGTTGAAATAAGTAAAGTAATTACTGCATATAAATATTGCATAATGGACTATATTTGTTACACGCGAGCATAGAAACTTATGTACCTGTGCAGCCAGCGACACCTTCATCTTTTCAAAATTGCCTGGATTGACATGGGCGTTCGTGAGCTTCGGTGCCAGTTTCAATACCTTATCATCCTGGTACTTCACCAGCTGCCGAAGATGTGACATGGACACCTGAAATATCAATTGTATGATGTTATGAACTTTAAAATAAGATGGACAAATATGTGCAATCAGCATCAGATATATCTATTGACATAGATTATATTATTATATTAGACACTATGTAAATAAATTTAAACAAAATGTAATTTTGTCTCTAAGCATTGTGACCTCTAAGCATCAAACCTGACGAGTAGGCAAGTTCTCTTGCTGGACCACAGATTCTGGCAAATATATGTTCTGCGTTTGCAGTGCATTTCGTATATTTTTAAAAGGTGTGGCACATCTGCTATGAAGTATAGCCACTGGGGATTCTCAGGAGTGGAAGAGACATGGGGGTGTGGAATTTTTTCAATCAGGCACTCACTGTGAATGGAAGACATATTAAGGCAAGTTTGATCAATACATTTTAGTGGGTATAGTGGTACAATTGGAATAGCTGATATAACTGCGCATAGTTTCAACAAAAATCAAATAAATACCGTGTAGATTTGATCCCTGCACTTTTCCACATGTTCTGGTTCCCTGGCCCCATTTCGCTCACGATAGCATTGACATGAATGGCTCGTCTTCCAAGTAAGTCGATGATCTTACATGCCACTTGCCATAGGGAGCCAGATGGCATTGAAGCGCCCGTAAAATAGNTGAAAGAGGAGACCAAAGTGACCAGCACTCCTGCTCTGCCCCAACATGACAGAAAGACAGCAGTAGTCATTGATCCCATGTATGCCATTCGACACTGGTCCTTCCACAAAGGTGAAAGATTTTGGACCATTGCTGAATGATACAAATACCTGAATGATGTGCCTGCTGGTACTGAGTTCATGCACTTCTGTTGTGACAGGTACAGTGGACCAAGCCTGAGGTCCGCTGAGCAAGAACACAGGTATGCCCGATCAAAACCTGCCAAAGAATATGAAGTCAATGACCATTACACAGCTCCTGACCCACAAGAATTATTTGCAGTGGCAGCAAACAAGGCTAACCTCCTAAACTTCCTCTGTGAGAAATGGTGTGAGAATAAGCATCTGGACCCTGCTGTTGGTCTAACTCATCTCTACCTGGGTGGTGGATTCACAGAAGAGACGAAGAGCGTATTAATCACAAGAGAGTCTGTTATGGATGTTCCTGCTCTAGAATCGACGCAGAAGGAGGCTTATACAAGGATAATCCTGCACACTCTGTACAGTGTCCAGAATGACGGAGTTGAAAGAGTAGTTATCCACGCCAATGACACAGACATTATTACCATGTGTCTACACTATGGAGCAACACACCTGAGATATTTACCAGAACTATGGGTGAGGACAGCCCAGAAGACATACTTACCAATCCATGAAATGGTGGTGACACTGGGAACTTCACAGTGTCGTGCAATGCCCTTCATCCATAGCCTGAGTGGCAGAGACACTACGAGTTATCCTTACTTCACCGGCAAGAAGGCATGGTTCAAGTGCAGCTTGAGTCTCGACATACCCATGATTGAAGAGTTTGGTGAGAACCCTACTGACATCGTATCAGAAGACCTCCTCAAGCAGGCAAGGACCATCACCACATCTGTTTACACATCAGTGGCTGATGACTTCCAGATGTTTGATCGGGGCTGCCTTTGCAACGATCATAGATAAGACTGCGCACATTGCCAAGCCACAAATCCCACCCTGGACAGAATTTGGGTGGACTCTGGATGGTCAGCATGTGGTTCCGTTCCATGTACGCACCCAGCCTGGCCTGTGTCGATGAAGAAGGCAATATCGTGCGGATGTGCTAAGGGGTGCAATAAGAACTGCTCATGTGCTAAGAATTCAGTCCCATGCTACATAGGGTGCCGCTGCCAAGGACTATCAATCAAATGTAGCAGGATGCAGGACATCGGAACAACCGAGGTCAGTGACAGTAGCAGCGACTCAGATAGTGATTAGGAAGAAAAGCCGATGCAAGTTAAACGTATAGACCCCTTGCACGTGACGTCATCAAAACAAAGGCGGCCATGTTGGCATCATTGGTGCGACCGTGCGACGTGGTT
>NW_014577233.1:78587-79834 GCF_000485595.1 Priapulus caudatus
GAGAGACAGACAGACAGAGAGTAGACAATAACAGAGAGTAAGGTCAAGAGAGAAAGACGAAGAGAGATATAGGTGAAAGAGAAAAAAAGAAAGAGAGAGAGAGAGAGAAAAGGGGCGAAAGAGAGAGAGGGGGCGGCGAGAGAGAGAGAAAGAGAGAGGAAAGAAATAGGTGAGAGAAGGTGGAGGGGAGCGAGCTAGAGGAGAGAGGGAGGAGAAGATGTAGCAGGTATGGGAGGGAAGAGGGAAGAGAGCGAGGAGAAGACATAGGGAAGAGGGGAGGAGAGCGAGATATGGGGGAGCGGGAGGAAGAGAGACGTAGTTGGAGATAGAGGTATGGGAGAGAGGCAGGAAGAGAGACGTAGATTGAGATAGAGGTATGGGAGAGAGAGAGGAAGAGAGACGTAGATGGAGATAGAGGTATGCGAGAGAGGGAAAAAGAGAGACGTAGATGGAGCTAGAAGTATGGGAGAGAGGGAGGAAGAGAGACGTAGATAGATATAGAGGTATGGGAGAGAGGGAGGAAGAGAGACGTAGATAGATATAGAGGTATGGGAGAGAGGGAGGAAGAGAGACGTAGATGGAGATAGAGGTATGGGAGAGAGGCAGGAAGAGAGACGTAGATGGAGATAGAGGTATGGGAGAAAGGGAGGAAGAGAGACGTAGATGGAGATAGAGGTATGGGAGAGAGGGAGGAAGGGAGACGTAGATGGAGATAGAGGTATGTGAGAGAGAGAGAGGAAGAGAGACGTAGATGGAGATAGAGGTATGGGAGAGGAGGAAGAGAGACGTAGATGGAGATAGAGGTATGGGAGAGAGGGAGGAAGAGAGACGTAGATGGAGATAGAGGTATGGGAGAGAGGGAGGAAGAGAGACGTAGATGGAGATAGAGGTATGGGAGAAAGGGAGAAAGAGAGACGTAGATGGAGATAGAGGTATGGGAGAGAGAGAGGAAAAGAGACGTAGATGGAGATAGAGGTATGGGTAAAAGGAGAGAGGAGGAGAGACGTAGATGGAGATAGAGGTATGGGAGAGAGGGAGGAAGAGAGACGTAGATGGAGATAGAGGTATGGGAGAGAGGGAGGAAAAGAGACGTAGATGGAGATAGAGGTATGGGAGAGAGAGAGAGGAAGAGAGACGTAGATGGAGATAGAGGTATGGGAGAGAGGGAGGAAGAGAGACGTAGATGGAGATAGAAATATAAGAGAGCGGGAGAAAGAGAGACGTAGATGGAGATAGAGGTATGGGAG
>NW_014577233.1:80116-83108 GCF_000485595.1 Priapulus caudatus
AGTTTTAATCGTAAATGCAGAAGATGCTTGATGAGAATAGGCAGCAGTTGGGGCTACGTGACCGAGCCGGGGTCGCGGGATGGCAGGTAGACATGAGTTCATCGGGTGAGTCAACGTAAAATGACAGGTGCGATAATGCTATCACAAATTTGGCGAGTAGAAAAACCCACATAGTGACTCGCTGATATAGAGCCTTCATAAGCTGCGTCTACACAACGAACCTTAACTCGAGTTAAGCGTCTACACGGGGCCTTAACTCGAATTAGCGTTAACTCGAGTTAGCTTAACCTCGCCAGTCGATCGAGGTTAAGCTAACTCAAGTTAAGGCCCGTGTAGACGCTTAACTCGAGTTAGCTTAACCTCCACGATAGGCGGCAGCACTAGCACGACGCACATGCACACGCGCGCACGCACGCACACACGCACGAACGTGTACCTGCACACTCGCGCACGCACGTTTACATACACACGCACGCACGCGCATACATAATAAATCGGTAATAATCGCTATCAGGTGTTGTCGTGTAGACGCTACATAATCGCTAATTCGAGTTAGCTTAACTCGAGTTAAGGTTCGTCGTGGAGACGAGGCTATAGACTGTCATTCTAATACAAATATGCAGGTTATTAATTTGTTAAACAAAATTTATTTTTAATATTTGAAACCTAACTGAGGACAGCTCACCCTCATATTGGCTGTGTCACCACCACATTCTTGTGCCGAGTACCAGAAATAGTTGCGAACGGCTGGAACCCAAGCAAGTAGTGGTTTGGTCGCTTTCCGGGTGGCCACTTTACCAATTTTTTTCGTCACAAAGTTTTTGCTGCCATGCCAAACATCCCACTGGTGGGTCACATCCTTGTATTTTCCATCTTTCTCTGCAGTACAAGAACATAAAAAACACTGTAAAATGTGAATTTCTTGCTTAATTAGATGCGTTTATAAGACGTTATGCCAGGTGCTGTAAGACGCTCCATAGAGAAAGTGGTTTGAAACTTTTTCTTTGTTACTTCTTAACTTCTAGACTGTACCGTTTAATAATGTCAAGTTGTTACATAAACAAATTTCTCTATGCGCAAAGCAAGTAATAAACATGGCAAAGCTAAACCCTCATATTGACAGCCTACAAAGTTTTGACATTGTGTTCCTCACTCTCTGTGGTAAATGAGAAATATCCAAAATACCATTTTTACACAAAAATTAAAAACTCGTGTTATAACATAAATAGGTGCTGGAAATTTCAATGAATTTTTGGTTTAGAGATAAATCTGATCTATAACGAAAACGTTTGATTGTTTCTATTCATTCGTCAATAAACGTTTACTCTTCATTAGAGCAATACCTGTGCAAAAGCTGGATGGTATCCTTGAAGCCATTATTACGAGATTTTTGCTCAGAAACACTCAATCCGAACAAAACATAGCGAAATATTGTCTCATCTCACAGCGGATATATCACTGATTACACCAACATTAAAAACACTAAGATTTAAAGCAGTTATAACATAGAAAATTGGATATGAACACATCGTAACACAATGAAAATAATATCGTGTTGCGAAATTCGTTAAGTGTGTGAACTTGTAATTTGCAGCCGAATTTGGAAATGCCACCGCATTTGAGATGGATTGCATGTCTATGGCAGCTACGTGGTGCTAGTTTGCCAAAATAGTTCGAAAATTGCATGTTTTGGTAAATACCAAGCTTGTAAGACATTTTATCGTTACTCTAGACAATGGCTGTTGCTCAAGCAATAACGGTAGGTATCATGAAAGTGGGGAAAACACTGGAAAATTATCGTAATTATTACTTACTCATCATTAGCACACTCGTAATTAGCACTTACTTATCATCGAAGTGATTTGAGGATGTTGATCTGTCACGATTTCCTCTATGTCGAGATTTCTTATGAGGAAATCTAATCCTCGCACGAAACCAAGTGCCTCCATGTTGGTACTCTTCATTGCCGTTTCTCGAACATCCACGTTGCTAACATCCAGTATTATGTGGTTGGTGGCATCCATTGTGGTGTAAGTGCAATACTTTGCACTGTGACCAGGGCTGTCCATCCGGGCATCACCTGCTACCACAACTGGTTTCCCCTGTCGTTTGGTTAATTCGCATTTAACCATTTCTTGCCAAAATGTGTCGACTGCTTCATGCACATAGAAGCGCTGAACTCTGAAATTCAAAAAGAAAAGCAGGGTGTAATATTTTGTAGCCTATTGTGAAGCCTCGCATGCGGGGGGTCGGGGGTTCGACTCTAAAACCGGGTCATACTAAAGACTTGAAAAATGGTACACAGTCTGCTTAGCACTCAGCAAATAGATATAGAGTGTGGAAAGTTAACTCGCAGTGCTACCAGTGGACTAACCACCTATTACCATAGCATTGACTCTGAAGGCTGCTGCGTGGCCTCGGGTTACAGGAACGGAGATAGGCACCGCCCTATCTGCCACATACGCACAGGCAGGAATTAACTCTACTATTGTGTAGTGTCATTGATAAGAGCTGGTTTTGTAAAAATAAATTGTGTTTTTAATTCTAGTAATTTGTTATAAAAAAAACAATTAATAACAAAAAATAAATATCAAGCAATAAATATCAAAGATAGCATTATTCGCAGGCAAAGATCAGCATAAAGTTGATGGAATTTCGTATGTATTATAATATACCTGTGATGTGAATTCTTTCCCACGAAGCTGCAGTTCAACATGTGGAAAAATCTGTCCAGCTTGACGAACAGCGAACCAGTCAGAGGTATGCATGCCGGTATGAGCAGATTGGCAGCATATGCATGTATATATGGCATGTTGTTTGTGTCATAATTCGATTTTTGTTTTATGGTTGATTTTATCGCATATAACATTCGATTTATCACATATAACATTCGATTTATCACATATAACATTCGATTTATCGCATATTATTTGATTCACGCATCGAATCATTCGATGCATCATTCGATGCGTGAATCGAATGATTCGATGCG
>NW_014577233.1:83118-87324 GCF_000485595.1 Priapulus caudatus
GAATAATGAATAATAATGAATGAATGAATAATAACATGAATGAGAAATAACATGAATAACTCTCTTATTCATGTTGTTTGTGCACAGCGCGGGCGTGCGGTGTACTTGCGTGCTGCGGATGAGCGTTTGACTGGCATTTACAGGTGATTATAGGTGAAATAGAGTAGAGAAACATTTATAGCCCGACCAGGCTGTGCGACGGATTGTCTATAGGTATTCTAACCTTACCAATTGTACCTAAACAATCCAACCTACCTAGACGGATTGTCTAGGTATTCTAACCTTAGCAATACCGTTTCTTGGAGCTAAGAAACATTAAGACTTTGGTATAGTAAAAACATTTCGTGTGCCTGTGCGATAAACCGTACGAAATATTGTTGTAATGCTGTATGTAGGCCTACAAGTATACTAGAGCACCACAATAAATGTGACTGGTACAATTAATGCCATATTTATATTTTAACATTTATAGTAACATGTACGTAGGCCTACCGCACTCTAGATCTCGCTGTGTTCTGATAACGTATGTCCTTCAACGCATGTAGGGCCTATCCATTTATTTCGTCTGTGATCTTGCACGAACACTGCACGCTATGTCTGCGTAGTCCTCGCTATCTCTTGATTGAATCCACGCACAATACAAAGATGAAATTCTATATATGTTATCTCACAGTAACACGTTATAACGCACGGCACCTAAACCTCGACATTTCTTAAAAATTTAACAAACATGGCGAGGACCGGAAGTGTGATTGTGTGCGCCACGCACGTGCGATTGTCTCAAGAATTCAACCCGTGGACGTCACGGACCTTGGTCCCACTGTACAAGTCTTAGTGTACATTTTAGTCTACATCTACGTCTATGCATGTCTATGTCTGTGTCTGCATTATTACCGCGCAATACGCAGGACGCAAGTTTAGTCTCTAATGAAACATTGTAAATAATTAAAAGGAGAAGACTTAATTACCCCCCCCCCCCCAGCTCGCCCTTCTATGCCAGAAGTGATGTGGACATTTTTAGTACCATTCTGTGGAAGCTGCTAACAACAGCACTTAATACAAACGAAATGGAATTTTATATAATATGGAATATTATCGCATATATACGGTAAAATTCAGGTTACATGGCAATACGGCATATATCTAAATATTGGACATGCTATTATCCCACCTATATCCAAGCACTGTGAATAGACAATCTTTGTATATTGACACTGTGAATATCATCTTTGTATTAGCGCCTAAAAATTGAACGCGCCTAAAAATTGTATATCTTTAGTGTATATACAATGAAGTTCTCGGCCGCAGCAGTTTCACGGCGAGTAAACGCCCGGGCGAAAACCATTGCGCCATCTATAAACAATCAACTTGCGCGCAAAGACCCTGGTCCTTTAAAGCATATGCATTTTTCCTCCTCAATGACCATTTCAAGGTTTTCTTTGTACAGTGCATCACTCCACAGTACTTGGGGTGATGTTGGCAAGTAGTCTGGGTCAGCGTCTTCGCTACCAGATTTCGCAGGCGAGTCCTCATGGTGATTCACACCAAATATGTCATCTTCAATCTGACTCCGATTCATTACCTTTTCTCTGTAAAGATAGGGTTAATCATGAGACATAGTGGCACATTCAATCTAAAATGTGCATCACTGCAGCAGTTTTACCAGTATTATATTCGTTAGGTACGCGTTTTATTGTAATAATATTACACAAAATAGTAGTCAGCATATATATATAGGTCAACATAAATATAGCTATTATATTATCGACATTAAAACTGCATTTTATTGCAGCAAAATGCATAGGTATACCTACTCTGTGAGCTCGTCTATGATGTAAATACTCACTACAACTAATTAGGAACATGCAGTTATAGTTTTTTTCTTTCTAGGAACTATTTGCGCTAGCGTACCCCATTCGCTCAACATAAGTTATTGTATCTATACGCCGAAGATACAGCGAAACTGCGTCAGACATTGATTTGAAAATCCCAAGGGTTGGAGCACATTTCTGGCTAAATGAGAACATTAATTTTTCGTGATGTTTGCATACTGCAAGTATGCTCACAGTAGGTCTATATAGGCTTTTTATTGCGAGGTTCAGCAACTTTAACCTCTGTAGTTGGCCCTCCAAACTGATCCCTCTAAACCTCACCAACTTGAATAGTACTTACACATCTGCCAACTTCTGCTTCTGCTTGTGATAGGAACGGTGTGCGACTGTCAACAGTATCCCTAAAAATATGCAACATGTGTTAGCAAGATCAGCGAAGGAGATAGAAATTAAGATAGAGAAAATAGCAAATTTGTTAATGTGCTATTGCCATGTTTTAAAAATATAAAACAGCTTTTCCAGTTTGAGTGTTTTCATTCTTCTAATATAGAATATAGAACATCAATTTGCTGTCCCTGTTAATGAAAAAAATATATAATGCAGACTAAAATGTTAAACTCTGTATAAAATTTTGTTAGTTTGCAAAAAAAGTTAAATTACTAAAACATTCTAAAAGATGACTGAATTGTTACTGTTTTTTATTTCAAATTCTGGAGTATGCATGTCTAAAAAGCTGCAGACTATATAATATATGTTTCCATATTATATTAATTGTCAGCATTTTCCAGAAAACAAATTATGGTCGAATTTTGAATAAATAAAATGACAAAACCAAAGTGTAATTCTCTTCATATTTTCCGTATACATGTAGAAAATATTTAGACAAGCATTGTTACGATTGTTTGTGCATTAGATAACAGAAAATTGATGTTTGTAAACAATTGAGTAGGCCACAATATGTAACAAAGTAAGAATTCAGTGGCAATGTACCTGTCCTGGTCGGAGTACTTTCTGCAAATCTTGGTGTACAAGGTTAATTGTGCTTCACTTGTACTACTTGTAGCGATACTTTAGCGCCTACGCCTACTCCCTAACCCTAACCCTTTGCAATATTCGGTCTATCGGTCCTTCGTTCTATAGGGCTGACCCCGTCAATGTACCTGTCCTGGTCGGAGTACTTTCTGCAAATCTTGGTGTACAAGGTTATGCTTCACTTGTACTACTTGTAGCGATACTTTCTACACCTTCAGCTGATGTTGACATCAAGTGAGAGCTCTCAACGTAGCTTCTCTCACCACTTTCGCCTAATACCCTATTGAAATTAAAAATAGTAATAGCTTTAATATTTGACAAGCTTATGACATAATAGCTTATGTTCTACAATCCATTTGTATCTGTCACAACCATCTGTATGCGTGGGAAATCAAATTATGCTTGTGCCATTTCTATTAAGAATCGGCCGATATATCAGGCAGAGAGAGACACACACAGAGAGAGACACACAGAGAGAGAGAGAGAGAGTCAGAGAGAGAGAGCCAGCAGAGAGAGAGAGAGAGCAGAGAGAGATGAGAGAGAGAGGCAGAGAAAGAGAGAGAGAGAAAGAGCAGAAGAGAGATGCAGAGAAAGCAAGAGAGAACGAGAGAGAACATCCGATCTTCTCCTCATCTCTCCCACCTCCATCGCTCAGAGAGACCAGACCCACGGACGAGAGGGGACAGACAGACACCCAACCAGACCCGGACAGCACAAAAACAGCCAGACAGACACGAGACGCACCAGAGAGAGCAAAGAGAAGAGAGACAGAGAGACCAGAGAGAGAGGAGAATCGAGAACAGGGAGACAGAGAGACGCAGAGAGACAGAGAGACACGGAGAGAGAGCGAGAGAGAGAGGAGAGAGAGATGAGAGAGAGATGAGAGAGAGACCGAGGAGAGGAGAGAGAGAGAGAGAGAGAGAGAGAGACGAGAGAGAGGGAGAGGAGAGAGGAGAGGGAGAGGCGAGAGGCGAGAGCGGAGGAGAGGAGAGGGGGAGGGAGAGAGAGTAGGGGGAGACTAGAAGAGTGGGAGCTGCTTTGCGTCCAGTAATTCCACGACGGAGCAGTTGTATATGAATATCAGAGAGTCTATTCAAATATCAAGGATCAATCAGAATATCATATAATTGGTGGTCGCGCGAAATTTCCTTTGCAGGCTTGCAGCTATACGTTTTTACAAAGAAGTAGATTAATAACACATGTGTTTATTATCTACTCTTCGTTCATCTTAGACTCATCTGACATAGTCAGATCAGCTTGTGAGAATCGCACGATCGTCCGCCGTCCGTGCGTGGCGTCCGGCCGTCCGTTCTCGTCCGTCCGTCCGTCGCGTCGTGCGTGG
>NW_014577233.1:94431-99304 GCF_000485595.1 Priapulus caudatus
TGTCGCTCCGCGGCACTTGTCTATGTCTTTCTTCTCATCACCTCTTGTTGTTTCTCGTTTACCCTAGCTTCCGCGCTCCCCTCTCGCGGATAGTATCGCCCACGGCATCAGTTGCACGGTGAAAAGTTTGCCAGCCTAATGGCCGTATTTCGGCTCAAACTTTTTCACCCCCGAGGCACAAAATGTAAATTTACGCCTATAGTGCCTGCGTGTGCGCGTCCGGTCGTGTGTATGTGTGTTTTTGTGACTGTAAAAACGCGTATTATAGCAGTAGATCCACATTTTATGGTGGGGGGGTGTATGAAAAAGTTGAGGCTGAAAACCAGCAATTTGCCTGGCTAACTTTTCACCGTGCAACTGGTGCCGTGGGCGATACCATCTGCGAGAGGAGAGCGCGGAAGCTAGGGTAAACGAGAAACAACAAGAGGTAATGAGAAGAAGACAGAGAAAAATAGATAGGTAGAGGGCGAAAGAGAGAGGAGGAGGATTGAAAAAGAAAAGAGAGAACGGTGAAAGGAAGAAAGAAAGCAAGCAATAGGTAGATGGAAAGAAAGAGGGAGGAGAGCGTGAGTGAGAGATTGAATAAAATCGGAAGACGGAGAGGGGGGAGATGGAAAGGGCAAGCGATTGCATTTGAGAGAGAAAACGAGCAAGAGAGAGAGAGAGAGAGAGAGAGAGAGAAATAAAGAAACGGGGAAGAGAGACGGTTCATAAATTCAATTTTTTAATTTCATATGGACCTCTACCCTAGACATTTTATGCATATTACGTCTACCTGGCCTTCTCCCTCTACCCTTCTCTCTATCTCTCTCTCTCTCTCTCGCCCCTCTCCCTCTCTTATTCTCCCTACCCAATCTCTCCATCTACCTCGTTCTTCTTTCTTTCTTTCCTTCTCTTCCCGTCCCTTCTTATTCCCGTTTCGTCTTCATTCTCTCTCCTTTCCATCTCCTCTTTTTGATTCATAAAGCTATCTTTCTGTGAGTTAATGCACAGTGCCTGCAGTGATCATGTGTCAGGTGTGTTACAGAGAAGCATTTGGAATACATTTACAGGACACTCACTGTTGGATGCCTTGTTACACATAATTTAACCGCGGTTGAAATTATTTCTACTGCGGTAACAATAATTATTTCAGAGTACGATAGCCAACCATACCCGTCTCGTACGGCGATATTGCGCATGTGCGCACGTCGGTTTACACGTGGCGTCAGCTAGATAACGCTAAATGTACATTTCCTGTTATATTTTCACCTGTAAATTGACGAATGCGCACGCAGTCCACTTCCAAACGTATGGTAATACGTAGTTCTGTTTCAATTCGATCAGATCATGTCGGCCATCTGCCTAAAGGTCGCTAGCAAGCCACGCCGCACAAACGATGTAAAAAGAACAGAAATTTCACTGACTTAAAAATGGTTTATATTTTTTTATGTTCTGCACGACATAAAACACGAAGAGAGACACATGTACAAGCACGCACGTACGTATTAAACACCGCGGTCAGTTCCACATGATATCGGCGCGTCCGTACGAATACATACACACGAAAGGTCCGAGGCCACCCGCATGCGCACAGCGGACGCCACGACAACCGAACACGATGATTAATAAAGTTATAAACGATAACTGAACACGCACGGGGAGATATACCGCTTCAAGGAACCAACACGTGAGAGCTATATTCCTCTACTGTTTCACAGGAAATGTCCTCGAACAATTCATGACAAAAAATTGAAATAAAATCTCACAATAAAGAACAAAAAAACTCCCGACACGAATCGAAATACGCAGTCATAAACTTTACAAAATACAACACAGTGCGATTTGTTATCCCCTCTCCCTCACTACCTCCCCCCATCCCCCTCCCGACTACTCCCTCCCCACCCACACTCCTGTCCATGGACATTTGGATCAGGATGCCTACGTCATTAATGACGTCATTTACGGAGTGATGACGGTCTCGCATGCAAGCTTTGTCGATGTGAATGTTTCAATCCACTCACTCATATAGCACTTTATGGACTAACTATGGTCCGGTCATGGCGAGTAAAGTGAAGGTAGCTCTGTTCATAATCTCTGTTGCTAGTTCTGCTCTAAGTTTAATCCACTTCATTACAGACTTTCAATGTCGTCTGGGTCATTGATGAATTTGTCACAGGATTTACGTGTTTGGTCAACTAGGAATTTGACAATAGCAAGAGGAGTGAATCAGTAAAATGTAGACAGGGATACATTCATGTCCAGTTCTTCAGTTCCGAAGATTTAATACAATACCTGGTGCTGCCACGAGGAGTATTTCGCTTAGGTAATTGTGTCTTAAATAAGCCAGTAAATCAATGTATACACTAAAATGTATCTAAAATAGTCTTACACGTTAGAAATTACACAGACTTGCAGGAGTTACGGCTGTTAACAAAGGATCAGTTACAGGGTATACGCGGCAAAACACTTTAAAGGCATACTGGTTGCTGGATGCGCCGACAGACTGCTCCGGTGCCCCATTAACGAACGATTTTCTTACGATACAATCACTCCTTAGGTAGGTAGGTAGGTAACTGTTCGAACACGTGTGAAACATTCTATAGACACTTACCTAAATGAGGAATAGCGACCGGCTCACAGAGACAGGTGTCGTAGATTAATTTATTACTTAGTGCCCGCTGACGCACGGTCAGGTACGTCGCACTTTTGTTTAAATATGGTTAATAAATATATTCACAGGCGCGTGTTATGATCATCGTCACTATTATACGTTATATGATCATTTGTACCAGATCCCTCTTCACCGCAAACGCTAGTCTAGACCCCTAGTCCATCACGATTCCCCTACGCACACAGACCCTCCTCTCTCCATGACTACCGCCCCCCCTCCTCAGCAGTACCAACACTCACCCACCCACAGCCCTTTCCCCGTCAGTACCAGCTCCCCCAACCTAAACCCCAATTGAAGTATCAGCAAGGAAGTTGACCAATATATGTATGTATATATATATATATATATAATATACATAATATATATACTGTATTATATGTGTATGTTATTTAAGAATGGCAGAATGTTTACGGCTCGGTCACGCAGCCTGTATTTCGCTGCGGGGAGCCAGCCGTTATTAGGCGCACATCCTTATCGCGCCTTCCCTCTAGAAATATACATACATCTGCTTACATTTCACGCCCTATAATGCCACCGCACGCACGCACGCACGCACGCACGCACGCACGCACGCACGCACGCACGCGCATCACAATGTGATCATACTCGTGGTGAGTATCGAATGTAGATGGCGCCACGGTGACTGCTATGAGAGCATGGATGACACACTATATATCAATCGTATCAATACTGGTTCCATTTCACGGTAACTGATTACATGGCATCGTATAACCGACATAGTATATTCGTAATAATTGGAGGCGTTCGTCCGTATAAGCTACGTGCTTGGTAGTTGTGTGTGTCACAAAAACTGGCAGTATTACACGAAATATTTGGTCTGAAACATGTGCACACACATGCTCACGCACACACAGGCACGCGCGGACGCACGCACTCGCGCACACACACACACACACAATACGGATCTCACTTCTTTACGTGGCAAGTACCAATACAATATAAAACAACATTCACGTTATAAAAATCCAAAGGTCCTTAACTAGTGTTCCTAATGATGAATAAATATTCTATCTCAAGCACATTAAGAACACGCGGTATATCTACGATAGGATACATGATGATAATACATACGATATACATAGATATATAGATACTACGTACAAACAATACATCATATACATATAGGTGCATATATAACCACAGTGGCAGATAAAACAGTCATAGGTGGAAGTTCTCCGGAAAAAATATCCACTGTATTTTTTTGCTCGGCAGATCTTTCGTTTATACACGCGTTCACCTCACGTTCTATATTAGTTTGTTTGCGTTATTAGCGCTGGCGTCTCTTCCACATCAGTACCACACGTAGTAAAGAGTTAAATTCCCACCCTAGCAGCGCATCCTCTCAGCCCACACACTCCACTTCGCGTGGAACACTTATCGGCGTTTGCAAACACAAACACAACGTTCACGGACACGGACACGAACACGAGTTGGCTTCGGCGCAGTAGAAAGGACACAACTCGACGAATTGGTTGACCGAGAGTATGAATAAACATAGAAAGCTCCCAGTTCGTGTATTAACATGGACAGAATCCCTAGAAAACACGGCTACGAAAGAGGCACTTGATCCCACCAGATACTTGAACGCCCCCACCCCACCGCTTCAACCACCCAACCACCCTTCCCACCACCCCCGCGCTCCCAAATTAACCCTCTCCCCCGAAAACACACAATCTCGCGACAACACCCCTCCACATCAACACACTACGCGAGGGCGAGCGAAACAGGGCAGTGGTTGCATGTGACGTTACTTACTACACAACGAGAAAAATGACTAGAATGATTAGCTAACAAAAGGCGTGAGTATAATATACCAACCACATCTTGGTTCATTAAGAGCCTGTCTCTCTCTCTCTCTCTCTTCTCTCTCTCTCTCTCTCTCTCTCTCTCTCATCTCTCTACTCTCTCTCTCTCGAGCTCTCACCCTCTCATCTCTTCTCTCCATCTTTTCTCCTCTCTCTCTCCTCTCCCCACCTCTCATCTCTCTCTCTCCACTCGTCATCTCTCCAATACTCTCTCTCTCTCCCTCTCTCTCTCTCTTCTCTAATCTCGTCTTCTCCTTGTCTCTCCTTCTCCTCACATCCCTCTCCTCTCGACCCGACCATTGTCCCCTCTTCTCTCCCTCTCTACTCTTCTCCGCGGACTCTCACGCTCTCTCTCGTCTCTCTCTCTCTCTGCCGTCTCTCATCTCTCCCATCG
>NW_014577233.1:101975-103341 GCF_000485595.1 Priapulus caudatus
ATGATCTACGCTAAACGCAGTGACAATATCATTAAAGCACCGACTGACAAACATTACCTTTTTGTTTTTTAGCTGGGGGAGGTCCTGCCTCAATCTCTGTTGGCTTGAGGGAGGGTGTCTGTGGCTTGGGTGGCTGATCGTACTCTATCAACAGCGACGACCGATTCACCTGCAGCACAGACCACACACGACCGTTCAGTCTACACCGGTTCAACTACCCATATAATCAGTCCACTTGGCCTATTTAAAATTTTGCCTATCTTGCCATCAACGATATTTACCAATTTCCTGGCTAGTTTTTACTTAGTGACTACTAAGAAAAAAATCATGTTCCAGCAATTCCTGTCAAACAAGTAGAACTCAACTGATAGCAATGAAATACTGAAATACTAGAGTATGCCTAATAAACACAAAGCTAATAGTTTTATTAATAATGGAATAAATTGAACAAAGTTAAGGGCCTGTTCAAACTTGTAAGGGACTGATCAATTTGTCTACGGGCCTGTTTAAAATTTTGGGTGGGCCTGTTCACATATTGGCTAATTTCATGCCCTGCGACCGTTCGGTCTACACCGGCTGTTGCAGATTCTTTATGCAGTCAACATAAGCAGTCACCTCCCACTCTCAGACCGCGTCCTACCCCCCATTTCACAATGACCCTCTAATCTGTCTAACCTAACCACGTCTACCATTCTCCCTTATACATCAATGTAGCCGCGCATCTTGTTGCGGGACGCTCTGTCTAGCTAGACTATGGCTAAAACAACTACCAGTCTAGCTCCACTGACTAATCCATGTAACACGTGCAAAAGACATGTTACATCAGATCTGATATATAGCTGTATCCCACATCCCTCAGGATCATTACAAGAACGAGCACAGGTGACCAGGAAGGAGCTAGCACCCTCCTTGTTCACAAACACCCCGTAAACCCTTACAGGAACAAGCCGGGCTTACAGGAACAAGCCGCGCTTACAGGAGCCAGCCGGGGTTACAGGAACAAGCCGCGCTTACAGGAACAAGCCGCGCTTACAGGAACAAGCCGCGCTTACAGGAACAAGCCGCGCTTACAGGAACAAGCCGCGCTTACAGGAACAAGCCGGGCTTACATGAACAAGCCAGGCTTACAGGAACAAGCCACGCTTACAGGAACAAGCCGCGCTTACAGGAACAAGCCGGGCTTACAGGAACAAGCCGCGCTTACAGGAACAAGCCGCGCTTACAGGAACAAGCCGCGCTTACAGGAACAAGCCGGGCTTACATGAACAAGCCAGGCTTACAGGAACAAGCCACGCTTACAGGAACAAGCCGCGCTTACAGGAACAAGCCGCGCTTACAGGAACAAGCCGCGCTTACAGGAACAAGC
>NW_014577233.1:103351-109008 GCF_000485595.1 Priapulus caudatus
GTGTGTGTGTGTGTGTGTGCGTGTGTGTGTGCGTACGTGCGTGCGTGCCTGCGTGCGTGCCTGCGTGCGTGCGTGTGTGTGTATATAGCATTTAGTATTATTCGTGAGCTTATTATTATAATGTTGTGACTATAACCCTCCGACACAGGTTGAAACGATCGGAGATGCTTACATGGTCGTGTCCGGCCTGCCCATACCTAACGGCATCATGCACGCACGGGAGGTGTGCCGGATGTCGCTAGCTCTACTCGACGCCATCAGCCGTTTCCGGATCCGGCACAGACCGCAGCACAGCATAAAGCTGCGCATCGGCGTGCACTCAGGTTTTTTTACTCGTTTATAAAAAATAAGAATATATTCAGAATGGCGGTTGTTGTTAGTAGGAGAGAGTTTGCTGGTGGGCTCCATCAAATTGCGTATTGTAGAATATAGCATTGAATACGAACGTGAGTTTTTAAGTGTAATGTTATATTTCCCTACATGCAGGATCCCAGTCGCCGGGCGCATGCTCGTACACGCACGCACGCACACGCACGCACGCACGCACGCACGCACACGCACGCACGCGCGCACGTACACACACGCACACGTACACACACACACGCACGCACACGCGCACGTACACACAAGCACACGCTCGCATACGCATGCACGCACGTACACGCACGCATACGCACGTACACACACGCACGCGCACGCACACGCACACGCACATGCACACGCACACACACACACACACACACACACACACACCCACACACACACACACATACAAGTACACACACAAACATGTATGCATGCATCCACGCGCATACAAACCCACACACACACAAATACGCATGAACATCCGCATGGACTCGTTGTCTAATTGAAAGCAGGGATGCACACCTTATCATCCATGTCCGTTGCACGACTTCCCAGCTGACTATCACTGCCTTCCGTCCAGCCGGCTGTTCTATCCTTCCTCTTCTTATTGTACACAGGCAATTCCAGTCCTTCAGCTGAAAAATTATGGATAAATGCTACCACTACTCTACTTACTACTCAGGGTGTGTTAGACACGGATATATAGTACTACTATATATAGTAGATTATAGTATACTATATTATCAGAAGTAGATAATAGGGAATTCCCTATTATCTACTTCTGATATTGTTATATATTCTATTCTATTATAGTATAGTATATTATATAATAGTATATAGTATAGTATATATTCTTATCGCTCCGAATATTGTTGCATGCTTTTACAATTACAGCTTGTAACTAATTGTTGGAGATCCTGCTAATTGTAGACTGTTATTTCACTATCCATGTATACCCTGATTACGTTAGTCACCAAATGATCATCATTGACATTCAGTCAACAGTTTATTATCACTGGTGAAACCTTCCACAACAATTTTGTGCTCAATTTTTGATGACAAAAATAGCAAACAAAACAGTGAAAATGCAATTTAAAAATTCGCTGCCCCTGTATATCTACGAATTTTGCACAGGGGAGAGATAGTGATCCGCTAGGGGAGGGCTCTGATTGGCTAATTTTGTCTCTTATTTATTTTATTTTTTATTATTTTTGGCTAATTTTGTTTTATTTTAGAATTAGGAATAGGGTTAGGGTTGGGGTTAGGGTTAGGGTTAGGGTTAACTGATTTCTATATCCACAACTTATTTCACTCTCTCTCCCCTGAGACCTACTATATGTCAACCGCTACAAGCATTGCCAGCACTTACACTTTGGTTTGAAGCGCCCTATGCGGCGCGAGCAGCCGACGTTGTAGCGCTTTGCGCACGTGTTGGAGCAGAAGCGTTTCGATCGCTTGAACTTGTGCTTGAAGTCGGTGTTGTGACAGAACTCACAGCTGAGTAGCTCACCGTCTGTCATCTTCGACCGTGCATCGACTGCAAGGGAGTGACAAAGATATGGCATGACAATGACAGTGACAGTGACATGAAAATACATGACAATGACAATATATGACAACGACAGTGACAGTGACATGACAATACATGACAATGACAGTGACAGTGACATGACAACGACAATACATGACAACGACAATATATGACAATGACAATACATGACAACGATATGGCATGACAATGACAGTGACATGACAAAGGCAATACATGATAATGTCAATACATGACAATGACAGTGACATGACAATGGCAATACATGACAATGACAATACATAGCAACGATATGGCATGATAACGAGAGTGACAGTGCAAAGAATCAGGAATTATCTTCGTTGCCATGATGTTTTCGTGTGGCCATGTTTCATGGTAACAAATATTCAACTACCATCACTAATACATATCTTCTATAATATCGCTATGAAAGCAATTCCCCAAAACAACTGAAAAACCTAATTATTACATTATTACGCAATTAGAAACAAAAATACACTGAATATCAGCGAGCAATTTCTAACATTTGATGATCTACGCTAAACGCAGTGACAATATCATTAAAGCACCGACCGACAAACATTACCTTTTTGTTTTTTAGCTGGGGGAGGGCCTGCCTCAATCTCTGTTGGCTTGAGGGAGGGTGTCTGTGGCTTGGGTGGCTGATCGTACTCTATCAACAGCGACGACCGATTCACCTGCAGCACAGACCACACACGAGACCGTTCAGTCTACACCGGTTCAACTACCCATATAATCAGTCCACTTGGCCTATTCAAAATTTGGCCTATCTTGCCTTTATATCAACGATATTTACCAATTTCCTGACGAGTTTTTACTTAGTGACTACTAAGAAGAAAATCATGTTCCAGCAATTCCTGTCAAACAAGTAGAACTCCACTGATATGCAATGAAATACTGAAATACTAGAGTATGCCTAATAAACACAAAGCTAATAGTTTTATTAATAATGGAATAAATTTAACAAAATTAAGGGTCTGTTCAAACTTGTAAGGGCCTGATCACTTTGTCTACGGGCGAGCTTGTTTAAAATTATCGTGGTAACTACCATGACTCTTACAGGATCAAGTGACCCTTATCTGGAGAAATTCTGCATCCTCTTGGTTACTGCCATGACTCTTACAGGAACAAGCGATGCTTACCGGGAAGGGTTCCGGACCCTCTTGTATCACGTATCCCTCGATGACGTGTGTGAGGATGTGTGGCTTGACAACGGCGGTCGCCGGCTGGTTCTCGCGGACCTCACTAGGTGGCGCCAGCTCCACGCTGGCGGCGCCTTGCAGCGGCGCAATACTGTTCGGCAGCGTGTCGGTGCCGTTGAACGCCGGAGCCGTCGTCATGACAACGCTGGCCGACGCAGTCTCACTTGTGGCTTCCGACTTCAGTTCGGTGGCGACGGCCGCTGCCTCAGCTACAGCAGGCTGATCTGTGAACATTAAAGGCATACATGGCCCTAGGTTCCTTGCATATTATTAGTTAAAATAGGTTCAAAATAAAAAATTGTTCAGTTATAAATCGTTCGCAAGGTGTCATGTCAGCGGCTAAAATGAAAGATTTCGAAACTCACTGTTGTTTTATGACAAATGTGAATGCATGATTATAGAACTTCATAGGTATGTACTATTATTTATGCACTCACTATCATAATATACCCTATCATAATATATCTGCTATCATAAATATATCTCTATACTACTAAAATTCTAGGGTGTAGTATCCATTTAACACGGTGAACGATGACAGAAAAGTTATCTCTTAGCTTCAGCACCAACTGACTAATCAGATACAGCTCATCTGATCATCTGAGATACAGCTCAGCCTATCTGTCATGCGCAGTTAACTAGCAGCTCTAGTATCGATTGTTAGTCTATTGGCGCTACAATGGGACGTTCTACAAACACTGCAAAGCTTAGCAAGGACGTGGCACTAAGTCAAAATTATGGTACGCTCCGCGTACAAACTGGTTTAACTTGGTTGACTTAGCGAGAGTGTTCAAGGTGGGTGTTGCTATCTCACCTCGATCACTAATTCAAGACCGGTCTTGAATAACACGGTACTGCTGCAAGTACGCTCAATTTAGATAAGATTAAAATATTAAAAAAGTACCACTTATATGATATACTGACACGATATACGCTATCACTATACACTATACCAGAACGCTATACTGTTGCAGTTATATATGCGATTAACATCTGATTAAGATGTTAAAGATGCCTATCAACGAAATTTCAAGTGGCAAGCATAAAATCAGGCAAAAATGAATTATTTTAACATTGCACGTTTGTACTTGCTTATATATGTGTGATAGGTAAAGGATTGCTTGGGAATACGTTCATTCAAAGCTTTTAGTTTTAGACTACAAAGTGAAAGTGTCGGGTCGAATGTTTCAAACAGCTGTGCTTGTTGTACAATGTTGTGACGTATTACGTCATTGTTGTGACGTATTACGTCATCATCAATCAATGAGCCTATACAAAGAACCGCCATTATACAGAACCGCGGCGAAAAGCATTTTTTCGAGTTGTGTTTTCATTGAGCAAATATAGGCTTGATACATATTTTTACAGTTTTATTTTCAAAGCTAACGTTCAGTTAAAGTGTAGTGAGTTATTTACTTGCGTTTTTACAGTGGTTTGTTACAAAAATGTGCGTGGGAAGGCATCATTAACACTCACCTATTCGAGACCTGCACATGGTACTAGTACGCTATGAAAACCGACGCTTATTGCACGAAGCAAACCAAGCTGACGTTACCTTCGGGAGGCAAAGTCTCTGGCACCTCCTCCACCGGCTGCGGCGGCGGAGTCTTCTCCTGTTCCTTCTCCTGTTCCTTCTCCTTCTCCTTCTCCTTCTCTTGCTTCTTCACTTGCCGCTTGGATACGGCAGGCGCCTCTGTTGTTGTCTCTGCGTCTTTTGCATCTGCCTTCGAGGAAGCAGTCAGCTGCGCTGGTGCTTTGACAGGTCTGCCTGCAGGACAGTACACAGATGATGAGGATGAGGATGAGGATGAGGATGAGGAGGATGAGACACAGAGAGTGAGGAAGAGATACAGAGAGTGAGGAAGAGATACAGAGAGTGACGATGAATGAGATACAGACGAGTGAGAAAGAGCCAGCAGACGAGTGAGAAGAGATACAGAGAGTGAGGAAGAGACCAGAAGTGAGGAAGAGATCCACAGAGAGGAAGAGATACAGAAGTGATGGAAGAGATACAGAGAGCGAGGAAAGAGATATCAGAGGTGAGGAAAGAGATACAGAGAGTGGAGAAAGAAGACACAGAGAGCGAAACGAAGAGAATACAGAGTAGCGGACGAAGAGATACAGAGAGTGAGGATAGAGTACAGAGAGCGAGGAAGAGATACAGAGGGAGGAAGAGACCAACAGAGAGGACAGAGATACAGATGAGTGAGGAAGAGATAACGAAAGTGAGGACGAGATACAGAGAGCGAGAAGAGACACAGAGAGTGAGGGAAGAGACACAGAGAGCCGAAGAAGAAGATACAGAGAGTGACGAAGAGATACAGAGAGTGAGGAAAGAGACACAGAGAGTGATGCGAAGAGAACAGAGAGCAGAGGAAGAGATTACAGAGAGGCGAGGAAGGAGATAGGCAGAGTGAGGAAGAGACACACGAGGAGTAAAGAGATACAGAGATGAGCGAAGAGACACAGAAGAGTGAGGAAGAGATACAGAGAGCGAGGCCAGAGATAAGCAGAGAGCT
>NW_014577233.1:113689-116203 GCF_000485595.1 Priapulus caudatus
TGACGAACGAACAAACAAATTCAGTGATCGAACGAACGAACCTGGTCCTCTGTTTGCGTTGGCAGCGTTCTTCGTGGCGCGGCTGCCGGTGCCTCCGCCGCCGCCACTCTTTGCATTCTTTGGTCGCTTCGGCTTACCGTTGGCGGCAACAGGCGGCAGCGGACTACAACATGGCGGCTGTGCTTGCGCGACGTTGTGATTGGCTGGTAGGATATTCGCCAGACTCTTCTGGCCAGTCGGCTGTTTCGTCTGCAGCTGGATCTAATGCAGCGGCGATTGAATGATAGAGGGATAATAAGAACCAGCAACGCAATCATGGGGCGATCGTACAATCATGGGCGATCGTACAGTCGCGGGCGATCATACAGTCGCGGCCAGGTTTAGGCATACTGTACATGCTATATATTTCGCGGTGGTTTAATTTTCGCGAATTTCGCGAACGCGTCCTCGACCGCGAAAATAACAACACGCGAATAATTCGTACCGAATAATACCGAATAATTCATAATTCACCGACAGCGAAATTAACCACTCGCGAAATTGTCCGTCAAGTCTGAATTTGCGGAAATATCTGTACGCGAAAAATATGGCGCATACAGTAATACAATCTAGAATTTGTTGGATGTAGATAGTGCTAACAGCTTTTTTGCAAAATTGTCACGATCTGAAGGGGCCTCTCAAAATCTCAGATTTACAGGTTCTAAAGGAGCAGCCCTTCCTCCCACCCCAATACGGATTTGTTATGCATCTTGGTGGAATTATTGTTCAGTTGTTACACAGCCTTGTTCGCTGTTAACAATTGCCAAATAGGGCCTGTACAGCTTCCCATAGGTTAGGATCTCAACATGTTTAAATCCCTGCACCTCCAAACGTCGGTGTAACATGCGTACCTGAACACGGAGCAATATCCTTCAACGTGAATGGAGGTTAGTCTGCAAGCAGGCTCTAGTTATATTCGGAAGGATCGCTAAAAGCTTGCAAACTCGACAGGCAGCAATTTAGTTTTGAAATTTATTCAATCTAGTCATTTTCTTTTCATTTAAGCATACCCCGTGCGCACTCGTAAAGGTCAACTGGATGATCATTGCATGTATATTTGTATCCATTAGTAATACATTTTTTGGGTACAACAATACCTGTTTAGGAGATATAATTAAGGCATCAAACATGAAAATGGTGGCCATTTTGGATTTATGCTAATTAGCCAGTTTCCCGTGGTCTGATTTTGGCTGATTTTGCATATGAAGTTTAGGAGGGTCTAATCAATGACTTCCAACAATAAAACCTTCTGTTGCAATATATTCCAGGTAGGCCAAAAATTTTCATATATTGATTGGACTAATGGGTGACATCAGCTAGAGGCAACTGCTGCCCTTTTCGCTAGTTGAGACAGGATCTGGGAGATCTTCTGGGTCTAATTAACCTCGTTAAACTATGATCACCTGCCCTTTTAGTTGTTAATACTGGATCGGCTGCACCTGCTACAGGTAACCTCGTTAACCTGTGTGTCGGTTACCTGTTAATACTGGATCGGCTGCACCTGCTACAGGTAACCTCGTTAACCTGTGTGTCGGTTACCTGTTAATACTGGATCGGTCGCACCTGCTACAGGTAACCTCGTTAACCTGTGTGTCGGTTACCTGTTGGGACTGGATCGGCTGCACCTGCTGGATGTACATTTCTCCGGTCTGTTGCTGCGGTCGTATGTAGACGGGCTGGTGGGTGAGCAGCGTTGGACTCATGATTGGTTGATGCCCCCAGTTCTGCTGCATTGCCTGCGTGAGCGCACACACACACACACAGTATCAACATCTTCTAGTGAGTTTAAATTACACCGCCGCGGCAAGACCCCCCGCTTGCTTACTGCCTTGAGAATCTCATTAATACCTGCGCTATCTGGTTTCCCTCTATACCTGTGCTATCTATATACCTGCGCTGTAATACCTGCACTATCTGGTTTCCATCCCTGCCCTTCCCATGAATTCGTTTCTGTGCATGCAATCTACCCTGCGTGCGTGCGTGCGTGCGTGCGTGCGTGCATGCTTCTGTGCGTGATTGAATACATTTTTGTGCATGCAATCTATCCTGCGTGCGTGCGTGCATGCAATCTACCCTGCGTGCGTGCGTGCGTGCTTCTGTGCGTGATTGAATACATTTTTGTGCATGCAATCTACCCTGCGTGCGTGCGTGCATGCAATCTACCCTGTGTGCGTGCGTGCGTGCTTCTGTGCGTGATTGAATACGTTTCTGTGCATGCAATCTACCCTGCGTGCGTGCGTGCGTGCTTCTGTGCGTGATTGAATACGTTTCTGTGCATGCAATCTACCCTGCGTGCGTGTGTGCGTGCGTCTGTGTGTGATTGAATACGTTTCTGTGCATGCAATCTACCCTGCATGTGTGCGTGCGTGCGTGTGTGCGTGATTGAATACGTTTCTGTGCATGCAATCTACCCTGCATGTGTGCGTGCGTGCGTGTGTGCGTGATTGAATACGTTTCTGTGCATGCAATCTACCC
>NW_014577233.1:116213-147390 GCF_000485595.1 Priapulus caudatus
CTCTTCAGTCGGAATAGCCTACAGTATATATTTCTGTAGGAAGGGCCATTAGAAATTTGAGGTTGTAGGAACGAAAAAAAGGATGTGACCCTTGTTTATGCTGAGGATAAAATTAATACTGTTGGGGTTATTTATTTATTTATTTTTATTTATTTATATATATTTTTTTTTTCGTTATTTATTTATTTATTTATTTGATTATTTATGTAGTCGGACTTTTTCATATTATTACCTTCTGAATTTAGGGGTGCAATCTAATAAGGGCATACAAACCCTTTATCATGCTCTAGAGATAGGTTGTGCATAACTTAACTTAAGGGTTAGTAATCATGCTCATTGCACTCAATGCTTCAGAGGCTTGTGCATGTTACGTGCGTGCGTGCGTGCGTGCGTGCGTGCGTGCGTGTGTGTGCATGTATGCTAAATCAAGAGCGTATAATAGAGGGAAGCGTACAACGGTGAAATGCTGAACCACCTGTTTGGCAGTATTAGTCGAATTAAGAAAATTTGCCGTTTTTAGTTTTGAACGATCTTTGCGGATTATTGATCCGCTGTCGCTATCCTTGTTAATCATAAACAAACCGCTTGCCCTATATTGCTCCTACGCTGAGATAATGGACGGTGAAACATCTGCGTATTCTTCGCAAAACCGAGCTCGGCGATCACTGTTTTACTCGGCGCTCCTCGTCCGCTTTGTGGTCAGTGTATTGCTTCCGGTCGCCCCTGTGTAGCCGACATTGGTAGCGTCTGACTCACGTCAGTACACGAGATTACTGATACATCCAGCGTGAGGTGGGCACAGTGGGCACATCACTCATGCGCAATCAGAACAGCGTCATTTATTCATTTGTCAATCTTGACAGGACAACACGCGACGGTTATCCCGAAGTTATCTACAAGCGAGCGACAGTCGGGCAGTAAACAGTGATCTCCGGTCGGTTTTTGGGCGAAAATACAGATTTTCACCGCTCATTTATCTCAGGCGTAGGGGCCATCGTAGGACAAGCGGTTTGTTTTATATTAGCAAAGGTCTAGCCTGATCTCAATAATACCCGCAAAGATGTCAAAATCAAAACGGGAACAACGTTTATTATCTTCGGCTAAAACTATCTGGGCAACATGGTTTCCAGCCCATTTCACCACCGTTTGTATCGTCTCCTTCTTTATACGCTCTTGATGTAATCTATATTATCATGAATATATAAACTATTCCATCACACACCAGAAGCCACGCACCGCCCCGCACGCCGGCGCACACGCCCAACCGCAGCGCACGACCTGCAGGGTAGATTGCATGCACAGAAACGTATTCAATCACGCACACACGCACGCACGCACACACGCAGGGTAGATTGCATGCACAGAAACGTATTCAATCACGCACAGAAGCACGCACGCACGCACGCAGGGTAGATTGCATGCACAGAAACGTATTCAATCACGCACAGAAGCACGCAC
Source organism: Priapulus caudatus (assembly GCF_000485595.1). Lineage (NCBI taxonomy): Eukaryota > Metazoa > Priapulida > Priapulimorpha > Priapulimorphida > Priapulidae > Priapulus > Priapulus caudatus. Next base: position 117,672 of record NW_014577233.1, read on the forward strand.
GCACGCACGCAGGGTAGATTGCATGCACAGAAACGTATTCAATCACGCACAGAAGCACGCACGCACGCACGTATGCACAATGCTCTGAAGCAATATATCAATAGCATATTATAACCCCTTATAAGTTATACAACCCTTATCTCTAGAGCATATAAAGGGTTTGTATGCCCTTGATTAGATGCACCCCTAAATTCAGAAGGTAATAATATGAAAAAGTCCGACTACATAATAACCCCAACAGTATTAATTTTATCCTCAGCATAAACAAGGTCTTATCCTTCTTTTCTGTTCCTACACCTCAAATTTTCTAAGCCCTCCTTACGGTAAATATATACTGTAGGCTATTCCGCTGAGATGTATAATATACTCTACTATGTAAATAGCTTAATAATCTTAGCTATAATAAGTTTGCTACACAGATAGTCAGTTTATAGACTGCAAGTTGCAAGGATTCCGAGAAAATGAAATGACTCCAATGAGCTGTAAAATACGGTACACAATACCAAATAATGTTAGCATGACATTCTCATATATGCCCACATAACATAGCAACAACATTCCAGCCATATTCTATGCTAAATATAACCAGTAATATACTCGTTCTAGAATGTTCTAACTTACTACCCCTCATCGCTACACGGACACAGAGATGCCAACACTTTTCTGAGCAAACTGTAGTGAGGATGTCTAAAATCTGTAGTCCGAGGGTCACGCAGTGATCCGAGTATGCTAGAAGGGGTTCGGGGCCCCCGAAAAAATTTTGATTCCGAAATGCAATTTCCTGCATTCTGGCACCCAAAATGACAATAAGTTCACACTGATATTTGCTGCTAAATACATGTAGTTATTTTCAATCATGTTATATCAATGTAACACTGAAAGAAAACACTTGAAATATCATCAAAATGATTTTTTTTCGATCGTAATAAAAATCGTAGTATTTTTTTCCCGATCGTATGCAAACTGGTCGTAGTGGTCAAAATGCAAACGAAATTCGTATAAAATACGGATAAATCGTAGTGGTTGGCATCTCTGCGGACACCAACAGTGATAGCAGCACGTTGCCAGGTATTCACAGCATGCTATACGTAGATAATTCGAATGCTTTCTATTTGTGCAGGCATGAGCGAGCGAGCAGTCACAGGGGGGCAGTCAGACCAACCAGTCACATAGCCTCCAGGTCGTCTGATCGCTATAAGATGCTAACCTATTGCCTATAGTGCTCTTACCCCCTAGCTCCCCTAATATCGCTATGCCCTCACCACAGCCACTGCAGATTTGCAACTCGGAAAGTGAGTTGGTCAAAAAAATCAAGCTTGTTTCGTCATTTAACCATGGAGAAAAACTAGAAGCATTCTAGACAACATGAATGCATGAAATAAGTTCATTGGATTTCGTTGAAAACTATGAATTCATCTTAATTTCTATGAATTCTAAAATTTCGATAGTAAGTTAATTTTTTGGATTTAACACAAGATAAATATGAATTCATACATGAATGCAGTCTCGCATGCCTTAACCACAAACACTAACACGTAAGAGCCATAAAGAACATTGAAAGATGCTCAGTATAAGTTGCTTTACCTGTTTGTTAAACTTCTAGTCTGGGATGCAAATAATGCGAAAGGCTTGCCTACATATTAGCAACATGCACATGACTGAATATGGCAAGCTGTAAGTTGACAGTTGTATGGCAATGCTACATAGCAGTGCATGTATATCAGGGTTAGAAGTTGACTTTTTTATCTGCCAGTAACTACTTGCTGCTAGAGAAAGGAGCAGGCAGCGAATTTACTCATAACAGGCATAATCTTTGGTGCTTTTACTCCTATGATTAATTAGGCATTTCTTGGCAGCAAGTATTTGCTCTTCTAGGCAGCAAAACTGCGGCTAGCTGTCTTTAACTTCGAACCCTGTACATGTATATCTCCAACCCTGCCAAGGCATTAGAACCAAGCGGACAGATAGCACAGATATTGAGATATTCCTACACTAGGTGTGCTAGAAGCGAACCCACTGTAACAACACCATATAGTGCTGACCCAATCTAATAATTTACCACGTAGTGCGGACCCACTGTAACAACACCATATAGTGCTGACCCAATCTAACAATTTACCATGTAGTGCGGACCCACTGTAACAACACCATATAGTGCTGACCCAATCTAACAATTTACCATGTAGTGCGGACCCACTGTAACAACACCATATAGTGCTGACCCAATCTAACAATTTACCACGTAGTGCGGATCCACTGTAACAACACCATGTAGTGCGGACCCACTGTAACCCACCCAAATAGTGCTGACCATCTACATACACGTAAGGTGCGACCACTGTAACACACATATAGTGCTGACCATCTAACAATTTAACCACGTAGTGTCCCCTGTCAACACCATTTAGTGCCTGACCATCTACAATGGTTACACGTGTGCGCCCACTGTACACCCATATCGTGCTGACCCATCTCACATTTACCACGTAGTGCAGACCACTGTAACACACCAGTATAGTGCGTGACCAATCATAACATTTACCACTAGTGGCGGACCACTGTACACACATATAGTGTGACCCAATCTATAATTTCCATGTAGTGCGTCCACTGTCCACACCATATTGTGCTGACCCACTCTAACATTTACAGTGTGCGGACCCCGTAACAACACCTATGTGCTGACCCATCTACATTTCCCACGTAGTGCGACCCACTGTAAAAACCCATTAGTGCTGACCCAGTTCATTTACATTGTGTGGGCCCCTGTCCAAACAGCCAGTTAGTGCTGACCCAATCTAACATTTTACACGTCGTGCAGACCACTATAAACACCATATATGTGACCCATCTACCATTTACACGGTGTTGTTGGACCACTGTAACAACACCATATAGTGCTGACGCAATCTAAACAATTACATGTAGTGCGGGCCCACTGTACCACCAGTATAGTGCGTGACCATCTAACATTACCAGTAGTGTTGGACCCGTGTAACAACACCATATAGTGCTGATCCAGGCAGCTCTTGTTTCTATTGTATCTTACCATGGCCTGAGATGGCTGATCAGCTGTGCCTGGGTGGTCAACATCGGCTGAGTGGTCAGTATCGTCGGCTGCTGCGCGAACTCGCGATACAGATCTGCCCCTGCTTGTTCACCATCTGACCGGGGCTAGTGTTTTCCATGCATGAACTGGCTTGGTACGACCTGGGTCTGGGCTGCGGCTTGGAAGATGAAGACATGATTGGGACTTAGGGGGTTTGGCCTAAACACGGTCAAAAACATCCGGGGGGGAGGAAAAAAAAGAAAAAAGAAACCATGCCTAAACAACCATATGCATGCACAAACCACACAAAAAAACACAAGCCGAGGCAAAACAACGCAACTCATAGTCGATAATTACACCAAACATGTGCTCGTGATTCAAATAAACAAGAACACGCCAAATTCAAACAACTGCAATAATCACTGATATCAAAGTGTCTTCGAATACACAAGCAAAGTATTAGACAGCTTGAAGCAACGTCAGCATTCGCAAAGAAGCATATATATATATATATATATATATAGCGTATGTTTTTTTCTCTCACTTAGTTAGGTTTCGGCAAGCATGTTACAGGTATTATGCATAAGAAACGATGTGTATATGAAATTTGCTCTGTAGCTCAGTAAACAATCTTCCTGCAGCAATTGTGAACATGTGCAGTGGACAGTTTGGTGATGATGCATACAGGGATGTGACGTACATGGAAGTGACTATTGGTGATTCGGGCTGAAAATTCTGTTGCCAATCTCAATCAACACAAATGTCCGTGGGTATGATTCCTACCCACATTTTTTTTTAAGTGCGAGATGCAAATTGATGTATTCCAGGGGATTCTGAGGCTCTATTTTAACATAATCTAATATACAAGTGAAATTATGAATGTATATAATCAAGCCAATACTTAACGAAGAATTATTTTAAATCCAAAAAAATGATCCATGCCTGCAACATGATGCTAAGGTAAGTGGACTAATATCTCAACTTAGACCTAGAACATATACTGGAAAGTTTTTATTATGAAAATGTTTTTTGTCCATCTCTTTTTGTCCAGGACTTCACATGATTCATGAGAGGCACCGATTTTGGGGGTCGTTAATGCATAATTCCACGTACTGGAGGAAACATCACATCCCTGATATTGTGTGTGAGTAGTATGAGAGTGGTTGTGCAAGCCAACATGCCTTCTTCCGGTGCCTATTAACACATATCCCAGGCCATCCTTAAAAAATTCTATGTTTGCTGTCCCCCGACCCATGATTTTTTTAGTGGGTAGGTAGGTAGGTCATTTTTTTGTGAGGCATAATAGTTATTTTAAGTCTGTCCTCATGTTTGCCACACATGCTTTGTGTTTCAGTCTTAACTATAAAAAAAAAAAATTAAAGAAAAAAAATATGGAACCCAAAATGTCAAAAAAAAGCTTTTGGATCGCGGCTATTTTCGTGGGTCGGTCGGAGGACAGCAAACATATAATTTTTTAAGGATGGCCCCACAGATTCCCACCAACAGCCAAACAAAACACAGACAGGGAAGAGCTCAGAGCTTACACCAGATCGTGCAGCACCCATAACCAAACGCTATCATATGCAACAAAACAGCACTGAAATCATAATTTTACACACACGCACACGCACATACACACACGCATGCACACGCACTCACGGGTAAAACCTAATGAACTTCCAGCACCGTAGTTACCTAACCGGCTTAGTAACCAGTGGCCACTAGTTAACAACCACGTGTACTTATTTATCGTAATGCTTTGCGCCAGGAGCGACAAGTGGAGATTTCTACTCCGATCACGCACGCTCCATTTTATCACACGAACCTCGAATCATCCAAGAATCATTGGGTCTAGGATCATAAATGCTAGCCAACACGTGTAAATAATGCACCTACTACATCCAACCCAACAAGGACTGCTTAATTAAGCTAGTTTCCAGTACCTTCCATTGAAAGACTAGTCATATCTATTTGCATTTTTTGTTTGTTTTTGTTTTTTTTGTTACTTATTAGAGGCTTATCCTCATGAGTCCGGGGAATCCGACCACCCGTAGTGGTCGCGAATCCACTGCTTGAATGTCAAACGTTCTCACTGTTCGTTCGTTTGGTTTCAATTTGTATTGCTGCTTACACTTCACCAGCCTAACCAGTATTCAATGATATATATTTGTTTACTCAGCATTCTACTCCCTTATTGCTCATGACCAAGCTGAAGATCACTAGTAACTCACATCCTTATCGTAACTCTATGTAGAGATTATTCATCGAAATTTATGTGTTATGAATTCTGATAATATGAGAAATCGCCAACGTCCATCTACTATATATATATAGCAGTTTTGTTAACTCATAACACTACAGAAATGTCGTATTTCCACTTGTCGCTACCAGCGAAAAACGTTACAGATGTGAAGTAGTGGCGGTTGTTACCTAGTGCCCACCTTAGTAATCACCCTGTATTCTAATGCGTCCCCACCGATTTTCTCCCCCACCCCATGTCTACAATGGCTGCCCCCCATACGATGCAGGCACCGTAGGATCTCGCTCCAGACGGTAGCGAGTGCAAGTGACACACGCCTACAGTCAGTTCGACGCCCGTGTTCTTTTCCGTTTCCCAACCTTCGCATGCAACTCACACCGCCTCGAGAGTGACTGAAGTAACGATGCTTTAGAGTTTAGAGAATATGCGACGGGGCATCGCGGTTCGACTTTAATCATCCAAAATCAATTAGCAGTTTGTTCACTTCCTCGTGCTGAAGTCGAGACAGAGTACACTAGCTGCCGGATACACGCGTCTTCACATATTCTCCTTGCTACACACTGTTATTAACTGTAGAGGAGTATTCCACGCGGCGTATGCTTTGATTACATGTGAGCGCCACCTGTTGGTCATAATCTATAGGTCTGCGTGTAGGGCACGATGTGATTGTACGGACGACACAGGTTGAACGTTCCCGGCGGTTGTTAACAGCCACGCATGCATGCCTCCGCACAGAACGATGGCAGCACACCATGCGTGAGTAGTGGGCGGGTGGGACGGGCCAGGGGTTACTCCGCAAATGCATTAAGATTCACACTTTGTCTCCATGCACAGTTCATGCTCACAAATGCAGTCATCACCCAAAGGAAATTCAGAGATCGAGGTTGGAGGCTGGAGCAAGCGTAGCAAGCCGGAAGTGGTGAAAGGAGAGGGGTGGAATCGATGACCACAAAGTTTCCAATTGTCTAAGACAGGAGACGAATGCAGGGAAATACAAGCACAATCATATAGAAATCTCACTGGTATAGGAACGGAAAGGTTCGGCATAGTATAGGAAAATTTCAGAATAGTGAAGAGGGAGCATAAGGAAGGAAGAAATCATCAGAGAAGATGAAGATACTCAGTGCAATGGACGAGGTCCGTGTCAAGGCAGGAAACCTCTGTACGAAGAGGATGTCCTCGAAATTTGACATGAGGTCACATTTACACTTACAATTACAGGGAACATGGAACCAGAGCACACACACAGACATGATGACTTGCAGATTCAAATTAAATCATTCGCAAACTCCCGGCGAATACATGAATATATAATTAGATAAATTTGCAGCTTCTGATCTGCGATACGGAGACATCGACGTCTGTAAGGCAGCATGGTGACTCCCGCCACCTGTCTACAACGATGAGACAAGTCTGCATGTCAACCATCGGCAAACACGTTGCGCGACCGACATATACCTGCAGTCCCTGGCTCATGAAGATGCCGTGCTGGTCAGTGGCCATCGCTTGACCGGGCAGCATGCCTAGTTGACCGAGGATGAGTGGCTGACTGGGGCTTTGCATCAGCGGCTTGGACATGATCTGTGGGGTCATCACGCAGGAGCCGGGCGTCTGTACCGGCCGCACCATCGGCTGTGCTGTCGGCGACCCCTTCGCCTGTCGCGAGAGGTAATCGCGGGTAAATCTAAGGAAGCTACTAGTATCCGATCTTACATGAATGTACATGTATTTTACATGTACACATCATCTACATAGTTTTTATTACGAGATTTTTGCTCAGAAACACCCAATCCGAAAAAATATAGTGAAATATATTCTCACCTCGCAGCGGATATATCACTTATTAAACTAACTTGAGAAACACTCAGGCTTCATGCAGTTATAGCATAGAAAATTGGATATGAACATATCGTAACACACTGAAATTTTATCGTGCCGGGACACCGTCAAAATGTGTCCACTTGTAATTTGTCGGTGCAAACGACATTTTGCGAGAGACGTGCCTGTGGACGATAGATGGCGTTAGTAGCGCTACTAACTGGTCCAAGATTACAAGATAAGGCTCGCTGGTAATCGAACTTGCATGTTTTGGTGAATACAAAGGTCCTAATACAACCTTTGTTGAAAAACCATGGTTTACTCCATAGCACCAATAACATGTAACATATTTTCTCACCCACATTAACATTGTTCGAACCACCGAGCTTACTCTGTGAAAGCAATAGCCAATCATAATTATTTTCCTCTCCACACTGTTTATTTGAACGCAGCTAACTATAGTGTAATACACAGAATAACCTACATACTGCAGTTATTATATAACTAATCAATAAATCCATTCTACGCAACTTGAAAAAAATTTGGCTTATATGCACTGGGGAAATATACGCAATAGGTGATTACTACCAACAAGCAATTTTTTAGCCGAGTGCTAACCGATTAGCTTATACAGAGACTCCCCGACTGACGAACAGGTTCGGTTCCGAGCGGTCATTCGTAAGTCGAACGCATGTACGTACGTATACAGTATTGTACAGTAGTGTAGTATATGTACGTGTGAACATCGAGTAACCTAGAAGTGTACATAGTGTAAACATATACGTGAACACAGGAGTTGGCGAAAGTCAAAATCAGAGGGGGGGAGGGCGATTGTGTCGTTTTATTCCCCAATATAGACATTATACACTAATAGACTTCAGGGCAAATTGTTCGTATCATCGAAAGTTCGTAACTCGAATGTTCGTAAGTCGGGGAGTCTCTGTAATATGTGTATGGGTTTGTTGTTGATACCTGTCCAGTTGGTGTCGGTGTGCCGGCTACGTGAGCGACGCCTGGAGACTTGGGACTCTTTGGCTGCAGAGGCACGCTCATGTTCTGTGCCTGCCCAGCAGGTGGAGCCACACAGTTTGAGTTCATTGCCTGCAGTTGCTGCTGATTCAAATTATTAGCAGCTGCCATTGCTGTATTTAATGACTGTAGCTGTGGGTTCATCGCCTAAAAGATCACGAGGGGTGCATACATATTAAGTTGGTGTGTGAGAGGGGGAATAAGACGGTGGGTTGTTCCTTAATGAAAATCTAAAGAGGGGCGGTAAACATATTTCGCTTCATTAGATTTTTATACGTACATATATATGTATGCACACATAAACTATGCATTTAAAACATCCACATATTCATACATATTTTAATTGCTCTTTCAGACAGACAGATAGATGCGTCGGCATGAAATATACAAATATACAGATAAACTATAAATAGATATATGATAAATGCATTTATATATATATATATATTATATATATATATATATATATATATATATATATATATATATATAATATATATCACATCAATTCCTATGGTCTGGGTTATCTATAATATAGGACAATACTTACTTGGAGGGAAAGGCTACCAGGGGGCAGCATGAGAGATTGTCCTTGTGGACTGCACAGCTGTTGAAATACTGGAGGACTGTGAATTACTTGCAGCTGAAAACATGATCCGTTAAAAGATGAAATTCAGAAACCCAAAATGTTGCATGAGACGACACAATATTCATGGAAATATCCACATGATATGTATAACCTTTTAAAAATAGCAACATGTATAGCTGTAGTTTTACAATGCTTACAACTCTCAGATACACAAATTCAGAATAAGGGCTTTAAAAGCTACATTTACTAATTACTACAGAAAGAAAAGTAATGCTAGGCAAATATTATAAATTACATTAAACAGTTTACTTAAGCCATGTTCAAAATAACTGGCCAAAAACATGTGAGTTCATTCCTTACGAGCCACAGCATGGTTACGATTACCTTTATAAAATATTTTTAATTACTACCACTAAATAATAGACCTTGAATTCAGTATTTGCATTGCTTAACTTTAACTTATACCTGTGGCTAATCTTCTACAATAGGGAGACAATTATTTTTGCAATAATGTCAATTCCTATATATATATATGTATTATCTTTATACATTATAGTTGTGCTTTATACATGATAACATCTAAAATCTAATTTCCGCAGGGAACTAACCTGGGTGTGAGGGAACGGTGACTGTGAGAGTGATGGCACGCTGAGTGGCCGCGGCAGACTGTTCACCACATTGCAGTTACTCTGAGCTAATGTTTGCATTGTCTGTAAGCTCTGGTAGCTGGCTGGAGTGTTGGCCTGCAAACCTTGGTAGCTACTGGGAGTATTTGCCTGTAAACTCTGGTAGCTAACAGGTGTGTTCGCCTGTGTCATCTGTTGCTGTTGTTGTTGCTGCTGCTGCTGCTGCTGTTGCGGGCTACTGCCCGTACTGCCTTGACTTGAAGCAGTATCACTCATCGTCGCTAGTGAAATATATTCAATGCACTGCTGTTACAGTTTGTATGCAGTTTTTCTGCTTACTTGTCTCCCATTGACAACTGAAAAAGAAGAAGGCACACTTCCTTGAGTTTAACCAATACACATGATAACACAGTTAGCAAGTTTCAAGTATTACAAACCATATCATTGGGTTTTAGGAATCTGGATCGAGCCTAATGAGAATTAATTTATTGATAACTTGTATTGCAAGTATTCAAAATTTGTGAATGAATAATTTGTTATTTACGTATTACAAAATATGAAAATATAGCATATTGTTCTGATCGACCACTATGAATTAAGTCATGCAATGCACAAAATTACTTATATCAAGAGCGGATAATACCTATTATCCGCTCTTGCTTATATGTAACTGTTGAAACCTTAAAACGACTAATGTCGTCCAGCCTACCTGCCAGCTGGGCAAGTGCATTTGTTTTTGTTTGGCAATAATTCACCAGGGATCACCAGATGTGCACACTAAACATGAATCTTTCATGTTAATAGTAATTATATGTAGTATATGTCATTATGGTGACCGCTCAGTATAATATATGCATATGGCAATTTTCCTACATTTTTCCACATTATTTGTTTTTAATACCACTACAGCAATATTATTCATCATAGTTTGATTATACCTTCAACTAAATAATCACACTCACCGGGGATACATGATTGCAAACAAAATGAGTTCTTATGTGGAAAACGATCGGCACATTTAAATGACAATAATTATAAGACCATGGGGGCAGTGTTTACTAAAAATTTGAAATTTACTGAAGATATGCTGTAACTATCTGATTTCAATATTTTATCACATCTGTTAAGTACATTATAAAATATTAACCTGAAAAACCAGAACATGTAGAATTTTCGCATACCAAACCGACCATTGACGCAATGTCAGTTTGAACTTCATTATGATGCACCTATAAAGTTATACTACTTTAAAATTAGTAAAATCTGCTAAACATGGCAATTACTGTAGTATTCAACTCATAACTATGTTTACCTGCCGAACTTAGGTATAAATATTTTCAAGTTGTTGGTGTTATGTTGATCAAAATATTCATAACAATACCGCTCCTAGTGGTGTTTACAAATTTCAGCGACTCGAATACTTCATGCAATGGTACAGATATATGTCGATTTATTTGATTATAGCAATAAATATCGAAAAAACTTTAAATATAATGAGTTAGAAGAATTATAGTACTTTAGTTATATATGTCAAATTTAAGTCTAAATATTTCTGATTTGTTGTGATACCATCACTTAAAACAGTATGTTTCATGGCACTTGTTCTAAAGGGTGCAGTATGCGCTGCTTTACCCAACAACAAACCCCATGCAACAATACAACTGTTGTTTCTGTTGTAGTACGTTGCAGTACATCCAAATTTGGCTTCAAGGCAACGGAATCGAGAGCGAGGGCAACAAACAACATATTTACACCTTCTCACAAATGCTTATCTTGGTATGATTTTGAAGGGAAACTATAGTATAGGTCACATATTAGATTCAAAGACTTGATCTTGATCTTGATTGTGTACTGCGTCGACCGCGTATTATGACGCATGTGGTGGGGCATGGTGAAATTAGGTGCTCCCGGCTGCGACCGCAACACAGATGGCGTCGATTACAGTCTGTGTGCAGGCATTCCAGTCCACAATGGTCCGTGGAAAGAATGAGTTCTTGAATTCCTCTGTTGATGTTGTGATGACTGTGTGAGTTTGCTGTCGTTTTTGCTCATGTGCTGATGTACTGGACTTTGGGGATCGCAGTACTTCCAGAGAGAATTTTGTTGAGAACGTTGAGTCGCTTCTCTTTACGGCGTAGTTGAAGATTCGGCCAATTAAATGATTGTAACATTGCAGTTACGCTGTTGGTTCTGCCAAAATCGTTGCAGTTCATGGTGTTGGATCATTTCAATTTTTTCGATGTCTTTTTAAATGTGGGTCCCCAGACTGTACAGCCATACTCTAGCTTAAGACCAAATGAGAGATTTGTATGCTGTGGATTTCAGCGTTTTGGGAGCGTATTTCAGATTCCTTTTGACGAAGCCAAGGGTGCTGTTGGCTTTCGCACATAAACTATTGATATGTTTGTCCCACTTCAGGGTGTTAGAGAGAATTACGCCGAGATACAGAGTTGACTCAACCTCCTGGAGAAATTTTCCATCTATTTCGTAGAAGTACGATAGCGACTTTTTTTCCCGTGTTGCTCGCAGGATGTAACACTTCTGGGCGTTAAATCGCATCCCCCAGGTCTCGGCCCAGGATTGAAGGATGGACAAGTCTTGCTGCAGCATGTGCTGATCCTTGATGGAGTTGATCACCCTATATAGGAGACAATCGTCGGCGAACAATCGCACTTTGCTGGTTACAGTGGCTGGTAGATCATTGATGTGTAGAAGGAACAGTAAAGGGTCAAGGACAGTTCCCTGTCGAACACCCGAGTCCACTGAAACACAATCGGAGTGTTCCCCTTCCACGACCACTTGTTGTGATCAATGACAGAGAAATTCCTGGAACCATTTGAGTATGTGGTTTCTGATGCCGTAGTGGCTTAGCTTCTTCAGCAACCTCTGATGGGGCACCGTGTCGAATGCCTTGGTGAAGTCCAGAACGGCTATATCGATCTGTGCCTTGTTATCATGTTGTTGTAGGAGGTCATGTGCGGTAGCCAGTAGCTGGGTCTCACAGGAATGTTCTCGTCGAAAGCCGTGTTGAACGTTGGTCAGGATGTTGTGGGTTTCCAAGTGTGACAGTATATGACGATAAATTACATGTTCCAGAAGTTTACTGCAGACACATGTCAGAGACACTGTGCGGTAGTTTTCACATGCGTGCCTGTCTCCTTTCTTGTATACTGGAGTAACGAAAGCCTTTTTCCAGTTGGAGGGTAGTTGACCATCATCAAGGGATTGTTGGAAAATCGCACTCATTATTGGTGCTATCTCGTGAGCTGTTTCTTTCAGGATGCGGTTGGGGATGGTATCCGGACCGCAGGCCTTGTTTGGGTTGATTCTACTGAGAAGCGTTTTCACGCCAGCTTCATCTATGGTGATATCGCCAATAGATGGTTTCGGTTCACCTTGAATGGCAGGAATGTTACTAGTGTTTTCTTGGGTGAACACAGACTTGAACTGGTCGTTCAGGAGTTCAGCTTTGGTTTTCAAAATCTGCATAAAGTTTTCCACTCTCCCGAAGAGGGGATATTCCTATATTGTCTGCTTTTTGAGATTTAATTTATCTCCAAAATGTTCTTGGGTTATTCTCTTTGAGACTGAGATTGAGGATTTGGCTCAGATATACCCGATGTGATTGGTTTATTAATTTCCGAACGAGTTTCTTCTGTGTTTTATACCAGAGTGTGTTGTCCGCACTGCGGTTTTGATGTATTTTGTGAAAGAGACGGTGCTTTTTCTTGATTGCTCCATTAACCCATGGTAGCTTATTGTTCCCTTTTATTCCTTTATGTGGGATGAAATTCTGGATTAAGCTAAGCATACCGTCCTTGAATTTGGTCCAGTTGCCATTGACCGAACGTTGGTGGAACAGATCGGGCTCGAGAACCGCCTGCTGCAGTTTTTCCGCTTAGAACTGCTCTGACTTTGTCCCAGTCTGCCTTGATGTACTGTGGTACTGATCGTCGCTTGGTTTTCACGTACAAGGGGTTTATGTCGCAGTTGGTGATAACCATGTGGTGGTCTCCGACCCATGGTGCAGTTTGGACTTTCTTTACAAGTGACGGATTATTTGTAAAGAAAAGATCAAGATTACTGTTTTCTCTCGTCGGTTAAAACTGTAGTTGTGAGAGCGAGTGCTGGTCTTGGATATCAAGTAATTTCTGGCATACACCGGGCTTGTGAGCACCAGATTCCACAGAGTTTGTATGCCAGTCGATGTCTCCAGTGTGGAATTCACCGTCTAGTCTCTCTAGACTAGGGTAGATATAAACACAGCCCACTCATTTTATATTTGCACAGGCACTCCTATCTATTGCCAATAGTATTGGGTAATAATATATTTACCACACAATAAATCAAGTTTAGCAGCGGTCTCAATATTACAATAGTCAATAACACCACGAGCCGATTTGTTTCGTGGACGTGCGTTTAGCAAGTTGTTCACACAAGCCGACTTGTTTCGTGGACGTACGTTTAGCTTGCTCACATGAGCTGACTTGTGTTTCGCATGAAACTTGCTAAATTAGGATTAACATGACTCGTGAGCCTTTCTACAAGTTTCTTTGGAGCATTGCCATTGGTGACGATGAATACGGGGTACCTAAGTTAAAGTTAAATGTGTATCCTAAAATTTTAAATAATAAATACACATTTAACTCATTTGTGAAGCGCAGTGTGAGTATAAATACGACAGAAATATCGAAAGTATTGCGGTGTTAGTATTAGTACCAGATTAATAAGCCTTATCATGACTACCGCCATCAGATCCGATTATTGAAGACATTTCCTTAGAATTAGATAATAACAAACATGAGCAAAACGTCGTTTTCGTGTAAATGCTATGACCATGTCAGCAAATTCACAACGAAAAACAATCAACTGACATAGCAAAACAAAGTACAGTTGACGTACTTACCAAACTAAAATGGATTACAGATAAAACAACTACCTAGTTTATTTTCCTTTCACAAAATGGAAAAATTTTGCGCTCCCATACTTCCATATTTGTTGACCTTTGACCTGTGATATTAGGTCACCATTTTGTAATAAAAGCATCTTATTTAAGAAGTGTTTCACACAAATTTATATGAAGTGAAAAATAAAGACCATTTCCTGTAATATTTTCGTACAGATAAAGTGTTATAAAACAGTCATTATTGAAAACATGTGGAACTAAGTTGCGAATTCGCCAGCAGAAACCTCCTCTTCTATTGGTAGAATTCCTGTAACTAACGACAGCTTGGCGAATTGCCGAGGTGTTTACATTTTGAGCGGAGTGATAGAACCGGAACTCGGACTATTACGTTCACTTTCACGTTTGTGGTAAGTGTGCCTGGTTGTATCGCGAAATTTCTGTTGCTTTCGTTTTGAAAAGTAATATATTTATGACACAACTAAACTTTTTTTGCAGAGAGCAGAGTTGTCACACTGGAACCGGAAAGTTCAGAGTTCTAAATCGGACGGACTCTTTCGGATACAGTACTAATCGTAAGTAAAACCACGTAGTAGTTTTAGTACACTGTCACTTGTAAGGTCGTCACCGTGGGCCTATCATCACTGTATCACTATCACAGTATCAGTATCAGTGTCGCTGCCAGGGTCTAGACTATATCATGTCTCCCTGGGTACTGCCGGAACGTACCCTGGGCCTGGGTACAGTCCGGTATACCGGAACGTACCCGGGTGCTATCTAATATGCCGGACCGTACCTCGCTTACTCCACTAACGAGTCTAGGGAACCGCCTACGCCTACTCCCTAACCCTAACCCTAACCCTTGTTTAAGGATATAGATGGTGTCCAGGACGGTGATAGGATAGGATGATGTTTATTACTGGACCTAACCCTAACCCTAACCCTAACCATGTCAGATAGTTACCAGGGTACGTTCCGGTATACCGTATACGGTATACCATATACCCTATCAGCATCAGTGTCACAGTCATGTGGTTTTGCCGTACATTCCATTGCAGCAGTTATCAAAGGAAGGTTTGTAGTTATTTGTCCTTGATATTGTCCAGTGGCACATCGTATAAGTGAACCCGAATTAATAAATGTTACTGAAAATGAGCTAGACGCTATGTTATTATTATAAATATTTGCCCCTATAACATGGCGACAAACAACTTAACAAGTATTTAATGTATTAACTATTAGCATTATGTACCATACCAAGCCTAAACTTGCTGAACAATTGGCTAACTTGGCATGTACTGTAGTATACTTTGATGAAGCTGGGACTGATGTATACTATAGTTGAGTGATGTGTACACCTCACTAATATTGTGGCAGTGAGAAAAGTAAAAAGTTGGTGCTCTTACTGCACAAATGACACTGACATGCAGCAAATATTGTAAAGTGTGTTGTCTCGTGGTAATATTTTTAATATGTGCATAAATGCCTTTAAATGGTGTAATTCAATATAATATATTATCATTTGTATTCCTAGCTATTGTATGCACTGTGTGTGTGTAGAATGTGGAATGGCAATGCTGCTGTGTGTGCGAAACACTGTCCTGCATGAAACTGACACACAAGTACGCAGTAGGAGTTCCATTTTATTTGTGTGGCTGAATGAGAGTACGATAAAACCCCATTCAGTTTCACCTGTAGATAATGGTAGCACATTGAAAACGTATTTTAGTTGTGTTTTGCCCTCCTTTTTTTTTACAAAATAGATGAATAGCCAGTGTTGTCATTGATAATAGAACAATTGGAATGTATGACTGCAGTGCCTTGAATGCCATCAGCACCGCTTCAGTTGTAACTTCATCTTGTGTGTGGGTAGAACATAGAAGACTGTGCTATCTACAAATGAGATGCACTTTTGTCTGGTGGTTGCCGATTTCAAGGGAATTGTCGCTATGCGAAAGAATGCCTGCGTTATTTGCTATTACCATAACAGCATAAACTATACTGGAGACTGGAGTTATCGCTAACATGTTCACTATTAGGTAAGACTATATTTCGCTATAGTTTTCTTAAAATTTGTGTGCAATTATTTATGAAATAATTCCTTTAAAACAAAAATACTGATAACATTAAAGTTTAACAGTATGTCACGATAATTAGCTGCTACATTAATTCCATGTACTAATCTCTACAGTTACACGATGTCAATGAGAAATTACTAAAATCGAATAACTACATGCTAGACTAGCTTTTACATGTTATAATGTCACCGCATGTCGGTTGTTGTCTTTGTTTTAATGTCACTCGCTATCGCTCGCTGTGATGACGTCAATTGGACGATGATGACGTAAATTGAACAATGATGACATTAATTGAACGACAATGACCTGAATTTTTACATTTTGACTTTACTACAGTGGTCTAACCCCCCTACTGTAGCATTTACTGTGAAAGCAGCTGCGGTGCCTCAGGGTTACTGAAACGGAGATAGGCACCGCCCTATGCGCCTGTAGCTATACGCTATGCGTTTGAAGGTGCAGGAAAGATTTTAATGACCTGAATTTGGGGGGTTTGAAGTTTATTTTTCTTTCTTTAGATGGTGGCTTGCAATGAAAACAATGTAATATTAATCACCAGGTAACATTTTAACATGTAAACATTTTATGACAACATAGTTAGTCAATGCATATTTACCTGAAACTATTGGTAAAAGTTGAAATTTCCTGAAATAAATGTAAAAAGTGCAACTCCTGTCATTAGCATTATAAGCAGCACAATCAATGGTACCATGTTTGCAAATCAATTTATCAGTTGGCAGCTTAAAAATCGATTGGTAATTTATTGGTAGTGAATGTAGAACAACCAAGTTTGCGATGTAACAATCTAATGTGACTAAAGTATTGCTGAAAGCCATGCTCATTCTTATGCAAACGACGTTACTCATTGTGAAGTTGCCATCAAATATAAATTTTAATCTTAGTAAGCATTAACTTCTCTCGGCTTGTGTAATGAAGCTAAAGTCATTACGATATAGAGCGACACCCGGTACGCTTTGTCATTGCGCCCAGCTGTGTGACTAATCACAGTTTAACACATAAAGCGCTTCTTTGATTTGTACAGATTCAGTAATGCCAAGTGTACCATGCAATCAGAAGGAACGATGTAATGCACTCATTGTGAAACGTGGTAGTGTCGATTGAAAGTGTTCCGGCAAAGTTAGGTGTTCATGAGAAGCATCGACTCATAAAGAGCTGGGGCCCGTTGTCAGAAACAAAATTAGTCTTAACATTAGTCTTAACATTAACTTTTTCTCTTAGACCGTCGTCAGAAACGCTGCGAAGTTACCTGAATGAAAAATCGTAGCAGATTTCCTCGTAACAATACGAAACAAAGTGCTGTCGAGAAAATGTTAGTGTTAAGACTAATGTTAAGACTAATTTTGTTTCTGACAACGGGCCCCTGGTTGTGATGTGCCTCAGCATTATCGTGGTGGTATCAAGCTGCCATTATAAAGCTGGGTTTACACTGCCAACTTTGTGTTGGCGAATTGCCGAATTGTACCAACTTCGCAATTTCGCTACTGACAATCGGCAGTGTCAACGCAAAAGTTGCACGTCCAACCGATCGATAACAGCAAGTTCGGAGATTAGAACATGTTCTAATTCGGCAATTTGGCAATTCGCCAACTCAAAGTTGGCAGTGTAAACCCAATATAACACTTCTAGCAGGCGTCCTAACATTTGCCACCGCGTCCAGCCATCTGAATTTTGGTACTTCCCCCCGGAAATTTTTTCCAGTCACAAAAGAGTTGACGCGGCAAAAAAACGGAAGAATCTTCCGTTGCTTTGATTAAATTTAGGGCGAATATCGCTGCTTCGTCGAACAAGGGTCGATAAATTTTCCAGTGTGTTGCTGTCGGAGTATCTATCCGACAATTCGGTGTGTGGATACTTGATCATATTTGCGACAGCTCAAAAAGGAAATCCACACTCTGTGATAATGGATGTTTTTACCACTGAATAATCATAGTTACATCATTTATTTTATGTATTTATTAATTTAATTTAAAGTCTGTACATTGGTAACAGATATGTGTCAACATGAGCTTACGAGCTTCTTGCCATCAGTGGATCATACCACTTTCATGGCAACGTTTTCACACATCAGTTTGTAGTACTTAAGCAGTTAAGCAGACAGGTAGGCAGGAAGGCAGGCAAGCAGTCAGTCAATCAGGCTGATAAGTGACTACTAAGTACGACTAGTGCTCACTGCTCATGCGAGCAACCACGCGAAATCAACCTGCAACAGTTTTCTGTTCTCCTGCACTATTCCAGCCGATAACGGAATATAATAACGGAAGATAATAATTATCTTACGGGCCGGTCGTCACTAATCATGCAAATGTACGTGCATCTTCTTCGTGCTGTTGTCCTACCGCTGTCATTACTGGACAGCCAACTGCGAACAGTTAGTTCGTCGGCCATACTATAGAGCCCCCAAGAGGCCCACCAGCTATTCTATTAGGCGCACACATGTAATCCGCGGGGGGAAATTCCTAGACGGCAAGGCTTGCCGAAAAACAAACAGCAGCAGTTCCTGTTTCTTCATTGGGTCACTGCTCGCTTGCTCTCTCTGTACAGCAGCAGGACTATCTGCATTCAGGCAACAGCTGGATAAGTTGGTCGGGTACCTTATTCTTCTTGTTAATACTAAGGCTGATAGGGTCTATGCCCCCCAGGGTACTGCCGGAACGTACCCTGGGTAACCTGGTAACTATCTAGCTGATATGGTTAGGGTTAGATATAGGATTTGGGTTAGGGTTAGGGTAGTAGGGCGTAGGCGCTCTCTAGACTCGTTGAGTCGTTAGTGGAGTAGGCGAAGTACGGTCCGATATTAGATAGTAGTATTTAGTACCGAGGGTACGCGGCTATACCGCGACTCATTACCCAGGGTACGTACCGGCAGTCCCTGGGCGCGACATAGACCCTATCAGCAGTACTAGCGCATCTTGATCTCGTAAGTCACTCTCCTGCGTGTAATTAGTAGTACTGTATTTGGATGATTTGCAGTCTGCGCGAACGTATTTTAACCCGTTCGCAAGCCGCGAGTGAGACGTTTCGATCAACATAACGGAGTAATGAGGACGTTTCGATCACATAACGGAGTTATATGAGACGATTTTGTCATAACGGTAGTATATGAGACGTTTCAGATCACATAACGGATGTATATGAGACGCTTTCGATCACAAACGGACGTATATGAGATGTTTTTGATCACATAACGGAAGATATCAGATGACGTTTGTTTCACATAGGGGTTAAAAAATCGGAGTATATGAGATGTTTTGATCACATACGGAGTATATGAGACGTTTCGATCACGTAACGCGAGTATATGAGACGTTTCGATCACATACGTGGTATATGAGACGTTCGATCACATAACGGTAGTATATGAGACGTTTCGATCACTAACGTAGCTATATGAGACGTTTCGATATATAACGGCAGTATATGAGACGTTTCGCAGTCAGCATAACGGAGTATATGAGACGTTTCGAATCACATAACGCGTAGTATAGTGAGACGGTTTCGATACATAACGGAGTACATTGGACGTTTCGTCACATAAACGGAGATATATCTAGGCGTTTTACATGCGTTAGCGTTTTATGTACACGATAGCTGGTGGGAACTACCGCGGTCCTGCTATGGTCGTATCGGTGGTATCAATATCATATAGATAATAGATCCTGATCCTTTTACACACAGCTTACAGTGTGTGTGTAGATACGGCATCTGTGCTGTGGGGGGGATTGCCTTAGATGTCGTGCTGTGTGATTGGGCGGGGGGAACTGGCTGTGTGACGTGGCGCGGACGGCAGTGCTATAGCCCTACGGTTCACTGTCGTGCGTGTCTGTCTACGTGAGTGCACAGCCGCGTGGTATCGCCGACAGTTAGGAGGAGTTTGCGATTCGAAGATACGTTTAACTTTGTTCGGCGGAGCTGGAAGAGCGGAGAGAGAGTAGAGGAGAGAGCTGGAGGGAGAAGAGAGCGAGAGAGAACGAGAGGATGACGAGAGAGAGAGAGAGAGAGACATGAGAGACCGAGGGAGAGCTGAGAGAGAGCGAGACGGAGAGACGAGAAAAGGAAAGGATGAGAGATAAGGGAGGAGAGAGAGTGGGAGAAGATAACGCGAAAAGGACGAGAGAGGAGCGAAGAAGGAGAGCTAAGGGGAGGGAGAAGCGGAAGCGAGAGAAAGAGTAACGTCTGGCGTTTATCAGCGCGTCGCAGCCTCGGCAATTATATTGTTTTATTTGTACGTGTTGCTGTTGCCAGACCTGATTGCGATGAAATCAGCGTGCCGCTGCTGCCGCTGCTGCGCTGCTGCGCGTGCTACGCTGGCAGATTTATCTCTTACAGAGGCGTCTCTCTCTCTCTCCTCTCTCTCTCTCTCTCTCTCTCTCCTCCTCTCTCTCTCTCTCTCTCTCTCTCTCTCTCTCTCTTCTCTCTCTCTCTCATTCTCTCTCTCTCTCTCTCTCTCCTCATCTCTCTCTCTCCTCTCTCTCTCTCTCTCTCTCTCTCTCTCTCTCTCTCTCTCCTCTCTCTCTCTCTCTCTCTCGCTCTCTCTCGCGTCTCTCGCCTCTCTCTCTTCTTCTTTCTCTGGCTTCGCTCTTCTCTCTCTTGTCTCTTCTCGCCCTTTCTTCCTTCTCTCACTTTTTCTCTTTACTCTCCCTCTCTCTCTCTCTCTCTCTCCGCTCCTTCCTCTCTCTCACTCTTCTCTTACTCCCCTCTCTCTCCCCTCCCCCCTCCCTCGCTTCCCTCCCCCTCTGGGTCTCCTCTCCACTCCTTCTTATTCATCCTTGAAGTCTGCTCAGGTGCGGCAGCTGCTCCTGCCTCCGCATCAGTATCACAGAGAAGCTGCACACGGCATTGTCTCGCAGCACTCACCAAACAATGCCCCCCCACTCCGTGCTTTTTAAAGCCACTTGCTAAGCGCCAAGCAAAAAATAATGTGTTGCCGGTCGACGACCGTCCTAATTATATTAGGGCAGCCCTAACTTTTTTTTTCAAAGTGGAAAAAAATTTAATAAAATTTTGTTTTTGAATTTGAATACTGACCGGACAAAAACTTGGATTTTTACTACAAACACGTTCTGTACTTGCTTACTAACTTATCCCTACCTATACACCACTTTATAGCATGCATCAGAGGGATATTTATAGGAACCGAAGAATAAAAAAATAATAAAAAAATAAAAATCCCTACCTACCTACCCTACTTTTGTTTTCGATGCAATAGGAAACACACCTATTTTTTTGTTTGGCCTAAACCGAGTTATGTCTAACTTTAGGCCGCCGATATGCGCTTGATTGTAAATTGTACGCGCGGACATGGGGAGGGATTGGGAGGTTTTGGTGTCGGTTCCGGTCAGGGCTCAGTTGTCTGCCGTCTATGAGTATGAGATTCAAGACACTTTAGATGCGATATCGTAGCTGCTACCATGCCGTCTTCCATTGTGGCAGCATAGTTGTATGTCAAGTATGTATTATCTACATTGGGCCATAATAAAAAATATTGTTTGTTTGCCCTCACCCGACCGACCCGCCAAACTCCGACTCAAAATTTTTTATTGATCTTTCCCATTCTTTTTTTTTACAAATGGTATCACTGTACTATAAATCTGTGGGCAATACATTATATCAAGAGCCCATTAAGGGCTTAATGGGCTCTTGATTATATGTACCAAGCAAAACAAACATTCAACATAAAAGGTATCTCCACACAAGCACACCCGAGTATGTAGACACCATGCTGAATTTGTAAAAAAAAAATTGCCCCAAAAAAAATAAAAATTTTATTTAAAAAAAGCCTTCTACCTACCCAAACTTTTCAGCCTGGGTCGGGTGAGGGCAAACAAAGATTTTTTTTAATTGTGGCATTGTCACTTCGTTGCAATGCTATGTACAAACGAGCGTCTGCCTCGGTCGTTTGTCTCGCGTGAAAAGAAAAAAAAAGGTATCACCTGAGGCGGCGTATGCACACAAAAATATCACTCGTGTCACTACGATTGTCCGCTCTAACTTCTAAGCTCTTGATGTATGTTTGACTTCTAATGCGCGCATAACCCGGGCATTGCCTCTAGTCTAGTGTATGTACACTACCACTACAAACTCGCTGTACATCAGGCGGACACGTG
This sequence comes from Priapulus caudatus, assembly GCF_000485595.1. Lineage (NCBI taxonomy): Eukaryota > Metazoa > Priapulida > Priapulimorpha > Priapulimorphida > Priapulidae > Priapulus > Priapulus caudatus. The sequence goes on from NW_014577233.1 coordinate 140,146, forward strand.
TTTGACATCTGTATAGGGCGTACTGTGTATGTGTGTGTGTGATGAGGGGGGTCCTGAAATTCAACAAACAGCAGTGAGGGCAGATTGAACTCTGCTAGGCCGACAGACCTCCCCTGGTGGCCAGACTGAGGCTGACTGCAGGCATTGTACTAGTGGGTGATCGATGCTGTCGTTTGCATATCCATCGTATACTACCCTCCCTATCCACTACTGCGTTCACTCGCTTCATGTGTACGTTGCACCGTATCGATGTATGGGATTTGTACATTGATGTCTGACTAAATGTAACCTGGATCCCTTCCAAAAACGACTTACCGAGTCAGAGTAATACTGACTAATAACCGATAATGACTAATGACTAGTGACTAATGACTGAATACTACATAGCAATCGTATGCAGCACAAAAAATTGCGGACTTATATGGAGTAATATACCGGTACCCTGGGCGTGAATGTGCCTACTAAGGCAAATCCTTATATGACGGCATAAAGTCTGCTGACTGTGCAGACGCCTGCAACGATAAGTGAGCACAGTGCCATATATGGGTGTGTGTCCTTTATTGACCTTGGTAATTTCTCGCCTAAAATAAGTTAGCGATGCTTCTCACCTCATAACCTTGACGATTTTCCGTCATAAATTTTTAATCGCTGAAATTATTTGTTAATGCGCGGACGCAGCCGCTGTGTTCGCCGTTCGGTTACCCCTTGCCGCAGCCTTATTCCGGCGCGATCGTTAAATTTACCTGCTAGGGGGGCAAGCAATTGTGGTGTCGTAGCAGTTTTACGTAAATTCTCGATGTTGGCCTTTCTAGAATTCTAAACAGAGCCTTGTTCTGTGTGTGTAAGTACATTTCTTGCTGAGTACATGGCGTGCAGTGCGTATAGGAACTGCTGTGTGTATAGGCAGGGTTTGTTATACATAAGAGGCACAGTGGTGCACCGCCGTTTGAATTTAACATCGCCGTTGTGAAAATGTTTTTGTATTTACCCGCCATTGTCAAAATAGTGTCAACCCAAAAATAAATAGATCACCACGTGCTTCTGGCATGTTTAGATTGGAAAGTGCATTTATTGAGTCCTGTGACGTGCGGTCTACACTTTTCCATTATTTAATTGGTTTGAGTGCCATCCTTTTTTTCCAAAACTGGTCATTACCTTTTTTGTCTAATTTTCCCTCAGAAGAAACCCTGTGTAGGGGGTTGCTGTGAGTAAAGGTTGGTGTGCGTACATTTGAGCTGCTGGGAGTGCGAGTTAGTGATGTCACGATCATCGATTATACTCGATCATCGGTTGAACAGTGGCTCAAACCAAGCGCTTGGTTATCAAAATCCATAATCAATTTCATTAAAAAAAATAAAAAAATTCTAAAAAAATCTCTAAACAAGCACATACATGCACACACGTACATGCACACGACGTTACGCACACGCAGGCATTCAACACCCCGAGTAACCGATTGTAACCGATCATCGGTTACTTGGGTCCAACCGATGATCGATTACGAAATTACAACCGATTGACAACACTAGTGTGAGTACAGTAGAGTATACCATGTCCATAGACTGCCCAGGCTGAGCTTGACAGAATGTTGACTGACTGACCTATCCCCAAAGCTCTGCCGTGCGCTGTTGCTACTGGTTGATATCAGTAGATTGGCTAGAGCTCTGTTATCTCGCATGTTCGTACTGGTCCCCAGCAGCTTGTTATCAACCAAGTGCAAGGACTTGAAATGAGTGAAAGTCGCACAAAAGCCAGTGTTTTGTGGGTCGCAAAGATGGGCGGAGGAAAGTCGTTTCCGTCACGATGGGGCTACGAACTCTGGCGCGGTTTGTATGACCACTTGTGCGCCAAGATCCCGGGCACATGTGTAATGAAAGCGGTGGCTGGAGTGGATTGCCCGCACAGTAGCCGACGCCAGCTATCATTTAATCGCTCGATGCCAAGGTGAAAGACTCGAATTTTGACACTTGCTATTTATGAGACGGTAAATCGGCCCGCTCGAACAGTTCACGTCAGATGGGCGCAGTTTTTGCCAGGTTTAAATGGCCAGTCGGTTGTTTCTGTTGCTAAATCGCTGCAAAAAACTGCCTGTCGAGTGCGGGGAGCAGGATGCTGGTGAGATAGAGAGAGCAACAAGAGACGCCCTGAATACAGGGATGACATGACAAGACTTGAGTCAGCAGCAGTAGTCACAGCTTTGCTGAGATAGAGTAGATGGAACCTCGTCGACGCGGTAGTAAAAAGCAGGATGTCAGTAAGTTGTGGAATAACTGAGCGAACGTGTATATATATATATATATTAGTGGTGTTCCGATTAATCGAGTTCGTCGATCATTACTCGTTTGGGCTGACGAGTTGATTAATCGAGTAGAAAATCGGACGACCGAGTACAACTCAAACTTTTTTTTTTTAATTTCCAGATTTGACACAAGTACATACATTTACGAATATATATATACTAGTAAACACGGTGCGGTGTAAATTTTCAAGGAACTAAGCGACTTTGTTTCCTGAAAATCAAGCCTAATCTTAAATTTTCCTACATCTTTTCAACTTATTTCTTAAATTAAAGCATTTAAAAAAAATTCCAGTGACCCTTTTTTTGTTCATATTATGAACAACTTATGGTTAAAAGTTTAGGTCCCAACTCTGCTGTTTCTGAGAAATAACAAAAAAAGCGTTTTTGTATAAATTCAAAATTTTTTGCCGTCACTTAATTAGCGATGAATTTTTAATACAAAAATTTCATCGATAGCATAGAGAGATATCTCGCTTATGTAATGGATATGAGTTTGATTGAATTTGAATCTTGATGAGCAGTTATGTTGCAATGCCTTTTAGAGTGTTACCCGTCCGTAACCCTAACAGTATCCTATCCTAAATTTAGTTTACCATTAAAATACTAGCTACACATACAATAATGTCAATTTCTTTGCAATATCACGGTTGTGTCGCGAATGACGCGCGTGCGTCGTTGCCGCAATCTAAAATGATCGATGATTAATCGATCCTCGGTCGTTTTGTAAAACCGATGATCGATCATGAAATTTGGACCGATCTCCAACACTAATATATATATATATATATATATCAGGAGTTAATGAAGGCGATGTTAATGAGGGAAAGCTGTTGTGCACAGGGTGCGTACCTATCCACGCGGTGACCGCGATAGTTCTTATCAGCCGTCAATGTGTGCTCAAGCTGTCACTCTGTGATACAGCCAGCAAGCCTCGCCCTGTAACAAATACAGCTGTCACTGCCACTCATGAATGTCTTACATGTACATGCTTGGTGGCAGTCACGTACTAGCACACCCTTCCAGGGGCGTGTACAGGATTTGCACTAGGAGGGGGGGGGTCTAACCGTAACCCAAACTTGCGAGCACGCAAAGGGGGGTCTGGGGAATTTTTCAGAATTTTTTTTGAAATTATACCCTCTTAGATGCGTTTTCTGCGCGAGCAGGGGGGTCCAGACCCCCTGGACCCCCCCCCCCTGTACACGCCCCTGCCTCCCCCGCCCCACCCCGCACCCCACCCCATTGAATGGAATGAATTCTCGTTCAGTGTTCTAAATTAATGTGCTGGCACGTTTGTGCTACCATTATGCAAACCAAATTCGTTTTAAGAGTGAAATATATGTATGCGCGCATATTAATCTTCGCCGAACAATTTGTCAGGTGTTGTCATCGCCCCTGTTGCCCATAGTTACGCGCGTTGCTTCTCGCGCCGAAAAACTGCTAAAATATTAATATCCTCCACAGTGAATAATCGCAAGTCATTAGCAAACAATTAGTGAATAAGCTGAGACGGTTTCATATATGGTAGCGATGGGTGGCAAGCAATGGTGGGATAGAGAGATCTATGCGAGTGCACACTCATTGAAAACGTTTTAATGCTCTCCTAAGCTTCAGGTAAGCATCTTCGCTCTGTGTACGTGTGTGCGTGCGTGCGTGCGTGCGTGTGTGCGTGTGTGCGTGTGTGCGTGCGCGTGTGTGCGTGTGTACGTGCGCGTGTGTGCGTGGCATGTGTACGTGGTGTGTGTGCGTGGCGTGTGTACGTGCGTGTGTGCGTGCGCGTGTGTGCATGCGTATCTGAAAGCTTAGGTTGGTGACTGAGTACTCCAGGCAGATAGTTTATACTCCGCAGTTACAGTGCTTTCAAAGTAATCCGACTGAATCTATGCTGGCTCTATCGTGCGGGCAGCACTTATTCTATGAGTATGAGTGAGTAAGTGGTTTATTACTATAGCATGAGCGCAGGTTGTAGGGGCTGCCAGCCACGGGCCCCACCACCACCACCACCACCACCACCACCACCACCACCCCCACCACCACGACCCCCACCACCCCAGCCGGCCACAAGCCTTACACTGTATTAGTGTCCATGTACACCAGTTGCATAGGGGTGCAGTGACTGAGTGACTGAGTGGTGTGTGTAGATACTAGATAGTGAGGGGCTAGTGACTGTTGGTGTTGGGTGGGGATCGGTGATATGTGCTAGTTAGGGTGGGGATATGGTGACTGTGGGATACTGTATAAGCCCTATTTTTCGCGTACAGATATTTTCGCGAATTCAAACTTGACGGACAATTTCGCGGTCGGTGAATTATGAATTATTCGGTATTATTCGGTATGAATTATTCTGGTGTTGGTATTTTCGTGGTCGGGGACGTATGTACGTATACAGTACGTGACGTGTTAGCTGGTGTCGGGATGTTTTACTCTGCTCATAAGCTGTCCAGGTGTCAGCAAGTCTCAGCATCCTAGCTGTGTTGAGTTTTTGCACCAGACATCATCTCTACTGGGGATGCTGGTGATTATGCATCACCCTAGCAACATGTGGCTGAGCTGCGTGGCTCCGCGCCTGTATCGTATGCGAGTGTTTCTGAGACACTGCTGCATGTGTGTGTCTGCCTCACTGTCTGTCTGGGTATCTATCTATGAGTCCTATCGTTATAGCCCTTCGTTCTGCCACGAGCTTCCAGACCTACATTCCTATAGTCACCTCCAGCCCGTGGCGAAGTGAATGGCTATGGCATCAGACCTTCCTGCCTGACTGCCTAACTGTCTGTGCATGTCTAACTACACGGCTGTTTGTCTATGGTTCTGTACCCGGTGAACTGTGTGATCTGTGCGTATGAATGGGGGAGCGTTTACGATGGCTTGCCTTACAATTACAAGCGCGTGTTGTATGTGTTGACTTGGGCCAGTAAACTTTGCTTGTTGTTCTGACTTTGACCATAGTTGTTCTGACGTTGCACTGTAGGTGAACTTGGCATCATGGATTTCAATGGATTGTTTTTCGATTCTTCATCGCAGTGTGCATTTGTATGCGTGCGCAAATTTGTGTACATGCGTGTGAGTTGACTTTGATTTGTGACTAGCCACCAATAAAACCATATATGTAGATCTTGGTTTCAAACCTGCTCCCCGGCGGGTGTACGCGGAGCTGTTATACAATAGTCCACTCACTTATAGACGATGGTGTCTGGCCATATAGGGTGTGGTGGCGTGAATCTAACAGATGTTACGTTTAGTGATGTACCATGTACGAAATGCTGGGATGGTAGTACTAGTAGTGGCATACTGTTTAGTCTGCGCTGTGGCAGGGGCTTGCGTGGCGTATGGACACACACACACACACACGCACGCACACACACACACACACACACACACACACACACACACACGCACACGCACGTACGCGTGCACACCCACACGCACGCACTCGCACGCACTCGCACACACCACGCACACACACACATACACACATACACAGACAAACACGCACACACATGCACGCATGCACACGCACACACGCGCACACACTCACACACGCACGCACGCACGCACAATTTGGTAGAGAGAGCGACCTGCACGCGACTAGAGAGCGACCCCCCCCCCCACACACAGACCCACACACTCACCTTCATTCACTGAAGGTACAAGACGCACTGCCAGCTGAGGCGTGGCCGACAGACCGGAGATAGACTTGCACACACGACCGCTCCTTTCATCGGCTAACCGGCCAGTTCTCTCTGTGTGGCTGCCGCGAGACCTGCGCCCGAGCAGGGTAGAGAGGTGATGTGCAGGGTAGAGAGGTGATGTGCAGGGTAGAGAGGTGGTGTGCAGGGTAGAGAGGTGATGTGCAACAGGGTAGAGAGGTGATGTGCAGGGTAGAGAGGTGATGTGCAGGGTAGAGAGGTGATGTGCAGGGTAGAGAGGTGATGTGCAGGGTAGAGAGGTGATGTGCAGGGTAGAGAGGTGGTGTGCAGGGTAGAGAGGTGATGTTCATTCTGCTGGTCACCAAAAATGAGAATTCCGCAGAGTGCAATGACTTGCACGTGGCAGGTGCGTGGGTAACCACGGCATAGTCACATAGTCACATAGCGTGTTAGCAGGTGCTGTACGATGGGTTCCTGCCACGGGGTAGATTCAACAACGCGCGTACGCAAAATATTTTTCGTAAATCTCGTGTACGCAGTCGACGTTGCTTAGTTTGCGATTCATCAACGCAGCTATTTAGTACATTTGCGTACGATTTCGCGTACGCAAGCGAGGCCGTTTTATGTGCGATTCATCAAGCTAAAATTTACGTAAACCTTTGCGTGACTTTACACGAGCTGAAGAGGTGCCGTAAAGCACTCGAAATTTTCCGCAAGTGTTTCCAGCGTATCGCAGCATGCATTATTTTATTGAGAAAACATTATAAAATTACTACTCAACTAAAAATAAATAAAAATTGACCATACTACACAGTCAGGTGGCGCTTTTGACGCTTCTTTTGTCATAGCTTGGCATTGTTTTCGTTATAAGCGAGTTCGTAGTTAGCCGTGTACGTGCACACGCACGCACGCACGCACACGCACACACGCACGCAAGCACGCACGTGTACATGCACACGCACACACGCACGCAAGCACGCACGTGTACATGCACACGCACGCACGTGTACGTACACGGACGCACGCACGCACGCACGCACGCACGTGTACGTGCACACACACGCACACACGTGCACATGCACGCACGCACGCACGTGTACATGTCACGAATACACAACAAGACCAATTTTACTTCTAATGCTTTCTAGACGTCCACGAGGCATCTAACTTGCGTGCATAATGCAAATTATTGCAATCAGCGAAAAAAAATGCCAAAAAAGGCATTTTCTAGAGACGAAATAGTGCATACTCATCTCTGAGTATCCGTGCGTACGTGCGTGCGTGCGTGCGTGCGTGCGTGCG
>NW_014577233.1:147908-160179 GCF_000485595.1 Priapulus caudatus
GTGGTTACGGTTTCCCGACCGACCCTATTTATTCCCAGCAACCCTAAAAATTTTATTGTCAATTTTCTTTAGTAAAAAAAATATATAGATATAAAAAAATGAATTGGACAGTTCCTGCTTCAAAAGGCACAACGCACATCCTTTCAGACATGGTTCGTAAATAAAATATTTCAAGAAAATAAAATGTTTTCCCTGCCTACCTACCCTATTTTTTTCGGCATGTAACGGTAACCACACATATATTTTGTTTTGGCCTTACTGTGCTTCTGTTTGTTTGTCTGATAGGCCGGCTGTGCCAGGTACTTGTCTGTGTAATTCACCTATATGTGTGATGGTGATTGCGATTTGTGGATGTTTGCTTGTGTGCTATACCTTTAAGTCTGACTGTTTGTCTAGTGTACCTTTAATATAAGGCAGTGTGTTTGATTGTGTAATGTACATAGTAGTGGGTTCCTGTGTTTGTCTGTGTAATAAATATATGTTGTATATGCTAGGGTTATTTGTTTGTGCGTTGCAGCTAGTGTAGAATTGTTAGGTTATGTAACATTCTCAGTAATGGACTGTGTTGTTTGTGTATGCTCTTAGTATAAGACTGTTTTCATATGTAATGTGCCTAGCAAATGGCAGTGTTTCCATGCGAAATGTACTTATTGTAGAGCTCAGTGTTTGTTTACGAGTATGGACCTAGCAGAGCGTGGTGACAGGAGTTTCTTTTGTGTAATAAACTATGATGGGCTTTGTGTTTGCGTATGTGCCTTGTTCGGAATTGTTTATCGGTTTTGTACCTATAGCACTGTTTGGTTGTCTAATGTGTGTACGTAATTGAGGACTGTTTTCTAACTGCTCTGTACGTATAGGAATGTTTGCATTGACAGTGTTTACATTATGTACAGGACAGGGCTAGCTATTAGTTCAGTGTAGTGTAGTGTACATGTAAAGGTGTTTGTTTCCGTGTTTTTATTATGAAGTGGTGTTCTGGGTATGTGCCAGTGTGCACCCATTCGTAGCTTACTCTAGAGGAAAGAAAGGAGAGAGTGAGATATGGACCTGCGTGAGAGAGCGAGGGAAGGCGGAGGAAGAGACCCAGGAGAGAGAGAGAGGGGGGGCGAGTTAGATTGTGTTGTAGAAGGATCCGATAGATTTCGACCTGTCTCGATTCGTACGTGATACTTTCAGGTTTAGTAATGAGTCCCCGCGTGTAGCTGTTAGGCTATTTTGTGATTTCACGTGCGTTTTACATTGATGCTGTGAGTGCAGAAAGCTAGACTACATAGTAGAGTGGGTACTCTACTATAGAGATTTATAGTAGAGTGGGGTACATGGCTTTCACTGCGTACAAACCTCTGCTTTTATGCCACGATATCTTTAACGTGTGCCGGCGTGCTGTTGCAGAGACAATTTGGGCGGCTGCCAGACACATATTGATAAATTCCGTTATTAGAGTCTGTCAGTGTGTGGGTTGATTTGTCTGCAGCGCTCAGGTTGACAGTATGGGGTTTCTGGGCCAACCGTCGCGCACTCTTGCATAATCCTATTGTTATTTCCGCGTCGCCGCCGCCTCACAAATTTACATGCCTGCGATTGTTCCAAGAATTGTTGTGCTGGTTTTGCTGAGGCAGGCCGGCCGGTCTGCCGGGGCGATTGCTTTTCTGTCTGGAAACCACCCAGCTGAATGAGTGCCGTTCACTTGTGCAAGTCCGTCGCAAATTGCTATAGAATGCGAAGAAGAAGATCTTGTCGGTGTACTCACTGGGTGAAATTTTCCACGATGAAGAATGATCTTCGATCGAGAATTGTCGATGGCTTAGAGAGAAGCTGTGGGGGTGACTCGTCTTGGCGCGTTCGTACGGTCTTTAAAAGAAAGATAATTGCGAAATGTTGAAAGTAAGAATAGGTTAGATATATAGGAAGAGAATGAGAGAGAGGGTGGGGTCGGTAGTTCACCTACAGGTTCGTGTTGAATATCAGCAGAACGTGTTGGGTTCAACTTCACCGATATGTATGGGTCACATGCGCTGTTCGGTCTTTGTCTAGCAGCGATGTCCGATGACAATCGACATTCTAGTGCCGCGCAACAGGTTCTCAACCTACCCACCGTTTTATTATTAACTTAATTAAGTCGTTACTTTGTTAACGAGGATATTGAATCAACTGCACTCGTGTGTTTCGCTTGTATTGTGCGTGCCAGACATGCATGTTAATATGCGTCCTCTTACATTGTGTGTTGCAGCCAGTACTGTAGGACTCGGCTCGTATTCCCGACAATGAGAATGGACCCCAATACGCCTGCAGATGATGTCGAATCTAGCGAGCCAGCCAGGTACAATATCCGCAAAGATTTTCACGTGATTTTGTGCGCGAGTGCGTTTGTATGCAGTAGATTTAATCGGAAATATTCAGTGCTATCAGAAGTATATATCGCATATAATGTACGTGACTTATATTTCTGGTATCATTTATAATTTAATTTTGTTCTAAGGATCTTGTTTCCGAGCCCTAGGTCTCGTTAAAATAGATTTTTACTAGCAGGTTCTTGATGATGGCTAAAAAAAATATAGGAAATCGATTGCAGAACTTGTGAAATTTAAATTGTGGACGGAGATTGGCTACTGAAATTGTGGATGCATTCACGGTGCGCGTTGTAATTTGTCAAAGTGAATGCCAAAATGCAAGTGCAGTGCTGGTTGTTTGACCACGAAAATTAAATGGGAACACAACCAATGCTGTTTATCTATTATTTTCGTGGATATAATTGTCAACCAGGCCTGATGATGATTATGACATGACCGCTATGCCTGCTTTGTAGCAGGACAAACAATTTGTTAGGTGGTGGGAGGGGTGGGTAATTATCAGGTAATCAGGGCTCAATTTTAACAGTCGTCCGGTCGTCCGTGACGACTGGATTTTCTCTCGGGCAACTACAAATTGCTTCCGTGGTTGTCCGGTGTCCAACCTCTAAATTAATTTTGAAATTTTTTTTTAAATTTGTTAATTTTCAATTTTTGCTCATCTGTGACTTGACACAGTGTTAATGTAAATGTTATGAGATAAATTTCATGCAACTTTTAATTACTATTATTATACGTCATTTATCCCAGCATCATTTACCACATTACACAATATTTTATTCTCTTCATATAATGAGTGAAACAATGCGAATGGCCATGTCTGCTGTCACTGCAATACGTACAAAATGTACATGATTAGGCCTTTTGCTTTACAGCACTGAGCATCACGTGAGCAGAGCGCATGCAGCACATGTTTAAATAATATCCGGACAACCAAAACTCTTGAGGGACAACCATATGCTACTCTCTTGGTTGTCCTCCGGACAACCCCCAAAAAAACCTTAAAATTGAGCACTGGGTAATGTTATGAACATAGTGCTTGTGTGTCTACTTAAATCCACAAGTCTTCGCTGTGGCTGCTAGTGGAGTGGTGTGCTATGGTTACTGTTTACATAGATCTAGTGAATGGCTTAAGTAGAGGAGTTTGCAAGAATTAATTACCATTTTAATTACTCTACAGTTCCTGTTGATGCGGTAGTTGATCTACAGTCTAGCGAGGCAACCCGTAAATGTACATATCAGGCTGAAGTATTTGATATAATGCGAATGTAGCAATAGCATATTCAGGGGTAGAAATTAACTTTTGAACACGGAGTCCAACGGACGGACTCCCTACCCTCAAAAAGAGTCGCAGTCTGGGGTTCAAAATTAAAGATATTAACAATAACGCATACATTGCTTATTTTTAAGACTCATGCGGTTGCACGTCTGCCAAATTTTCTTTGGACATTAGCTGAAAAAATACGGTAGTTCCACGAGGCTAGTTAGTATGGCAGAATTTTCACAGAGTCACACAGACTCCTGCATATATGTCAAATCAGGGAGTCCGACAGTAAATCAGGGAGGGAGTATTTGACTCCGGACTCCCGTTAATTTCGCACCCTGATATTGATGGTGAGGCGTATTTCTGTACTATGTTAGGGCCGCGCCTACCAAGAAACCAGAGCCGACCTACATGGAGGCATTCCCACCTCTGGTGGCGCAACCCAAGAGCGCAAACTTCCAGACGAACATTGGCCAATGGAACCAGAAGATGGCTGTCAGGACGACCCAAGTCACTCAGGTATGTCAGCTAAGCCTTCTACTGTATACGCTGTATATTTCGCGGTGGTTTAGTTTTCGCGACTTTCGCGAACGCGTCCCCGACCGCGAATACTTCATACCGAATAATACCGAATAAGTCATAATTCACCGACCACGAAATGAACCACTCGCGAAATTGTCCGTCAAGTCTGAATTCGCGAAAATATCTGTACGCGAAAAATATGGCGTATACAGCATGTTGACGTGACGATGGTTGCTATCATCGCGTAACTGCGTGGCCAACACAGTTGCGACGAATAGTGCGACCAACCAGCAGCCCCAACACCCCAAGTACGTCCACCGTCAAAACATTCATCGCTGGCACCGCAGGAGGAAATTGCATTGCAGTGGGGTTGTAGCTACCAGTAGTGCTTAGGCATTTTAATAGATACAACTCCATTCAATACTGCCACAGACATTACTGCCACTGCCAAAACACCACCAGGTGTTAAGCGTGTGGCACTAGCATATGATCATAGGTAACGATTCCCTGTATGTCACACCTACAGGTGTTCAGCGTGCCACTAGAGGAGCGGCGATACAAAGAGATGGAGATGGGCGAGCAGAAGTTTGGCATGCAGAGCGAGCAGGCAAAGAAATGCACCGACATTATGCAACGCACCGGTACGTAAGCGCAGCATTCCGATTACTCATCCACGGCAACCATGGCAAGTGCTACCAGGATTGCCCCTCTTTACTCCAGGGCTAGGGTTTCCCTACCTCAACAACAGCTAGAGCCCGGTGCGTTGCCCTCCTTCTTCAGGGCTAGGGTTTCCCTACCTCAACAACAGCTAGAGCCCGCTGTGGTTGCCCCTCCTTACTTCAGGGCTAGGGGTTTCCCCTACTGCAACAACAGCTAGAGCCGCTGTGGTTGCCCTCCTTACTTCAGGGCTAGGGTTTCCCTACCGCAACAACAGCTAGAGCCGCTGTGGTTGCCCTCCTTACTTCAGGGCTAGGGTTTCCCTACTGCAACAACAGCTAGACACTGGGGGGTGCCCTCGTATTCAGGGTTAAGGGTTTCCCTACCGCAACAACAGCTAGAGTCGCTTATGGTCTGCCTCCTTACTTCAGGTCGTAGGTTCCTGCCGCAAGAACAGCTAGAGCACTGTTGCGTCTTGCCCGCCTTCTTCAGGAGTTAGGTGGGGTTCCGGAACCTCAACAACAGCTTAACAGCCTGGGGTTGCCTCTTACTTCAGGGTTAGGTTTCCATACCCGCAACAACAGCTAGAGCGCTGTGATTTATTTTTCCTCCTGACTTAAAGGCTAGGGTGTCCTACCTCAACACAGCTAGAAGCCGCTGTGGGTTGCCCTCCGTATGGCGGGTTAGGGTTTCCCGACTGCGACAACAGCGAGAGCCGCGGTGGTGGCACTCGGTAATTTCAGGTTAGGGTTGCCTACCGCACAAACAACAGCTAGAGCGCTGTGGTTGCGCCTCCTTACTTAGGGTTAGGGTTTCCGTCTGCCAAATGATGGAGTTCTTAGAGCCGCTGTGGTTGCCTCCTTTACTCTCGTAGGGCTGAGGGGTTCCCTACAGGCTAACGAAACAGCGTGAGCGATGTGTGGTTGTCCTCCTTAGGCTTCAGGGCTAGGGTTCCTACCAGCAACAGCAGCTAGAGACGATGTGGTTTTGCCCGCTTATTCGGGCAGGGTTTCCCTACCGCAACAACAGCTAGAGCCGCTGTGGTTGCCCTCCTTACTTCAGGGCTAGGGTTTCCCTACCTCAACAACAGCTAGAGCCGCTGTGGTTGCCCTCCTTACTTCAGGGTTAGGGTTTCCCTACCTCAACATCAGCTAAGGAGCCGCTGTGGTTGCCCTCCTGTACTGCAGGCTAGGTGTCCTACAGCAACAACAGCTAGAGCCGATGTTGGTTGCCTGCCTTTACTTCAGGGCTGAGGGTTTCCATACAGCAACAAGCAGAGCGATGTGGTTGGCCCTCCTTACTCAGGGCTAGGTTTCCCGACCTCAACACGCTAGAGCACGGTGGTTGCCCTCCTTACTTCAGGGCCTAGGGTTTCCTACTGCAACAACAGCTAGAGCCGCTGCTGGTTGCCTCCGTACTCGGGTAGTTTTCCCTACCTCAACAACAGCTAAAGCCACTGTGGTTGCCCTCACCTGCTTGCAGTGCCTCGATAATTTGCCGCCTGTGAGCGAAAACAGTTTTGTGTGAGATGCTCAGCAGGGGTCGAAATAAACGAATCTTATTTTGGAGTCAGCTATCTGATTTGACGTCAGCAGGGGTCTGTGCGACTCCCTGGAAATTCTGCTATGCATACCCAGAAATCTGAAAACATTGCACTGCTTTGAGTGTTTTGAAATCTGCAGGTAATGTAATAATTTGGGTCATTCCCGCTGTTCCTTTCACTGGGGCGGGGAATACTTTCTCGTGGCGTTTAGCGTTTATGCGTTGTCGCCGTGTTTCATTATGATATTCGCACAGCAGGCATCTTCATTTTGTTACGAAATCCAACGCTTGACACGGGGAAATCCATCAATAGTCAATTGCATCCCCCGGCATAGTTACAGAAAGCTGCACATGGGGTAATGTATGCTTAGAGAGAAGAAGCGGGGCACTTAATGCGTACATACTTGCGTATTCGTGTATGGGCTGCTGCACTAGTAAGCAGGGGTAGAAATTAACTTTTGAACAAGGTAGTCGGACTCCCTGCCCTCAAAAAGAGGGACTCCGCAGCAAAATCAGGGAGTCCGCAGTCTGAAGTTCAAAATTAAAGATATTAACAATAACGCATACATGTGATTATTTTGAAGATATATGCGGTTGCAAGTCGGCCAAATTTTCTTTGGACATTTGCTGAAAAAAATACGGTATTTCCGCGAGACGTGCTCTGGAACAAACTAGTTAGTATAGCAGAATTTTCAGGAAGTCACACGGACTCCTGCATATGTCAAATCAGGGAGTCCGACAGTAAATCGGGGAGTATTTGACTCCGGACTCGCGTTAATTTCGCACCCTGAGTAAGCGTGCGTTCTGACTTCTTATCGATTTTTGGTATGCCAGTGCTGCTATGGCTCTTTAGTCTGGATTCAGGAACCTGTGCTAACCTGTTCGTACGAACACCCCACGCACGTGTCTTGAATGCCAACTAAAGTTGTGCGTGAGGTGTTCTAAATTTTCTGCGTACGCATTTCTTTTTGAATCCGGCGCTGAGATCACTAGTGCATGCTGCTAGTTGCGTGCTGGGGTGGATTTTTTACGGGCCTGTGGGGCCTGCTGGTATTAGAAATGTCAGGCCCGTGCCTTAAAATACGGGCATCGGGCCCGCGGGCCCGTTAGGATTTCGAACCCTGCCCTGAGTAAGCAATTAATTTCAAATTTAACGACGCTTGTTGCAAGTGACGTATCCAATTAGTTCATACGTTGCCATAGGCAACTTGTTCTCAGAAAAATACATTTCAATAACACACACCTCACTCTACCCACACCCCGCTTTAGTAAATGATTGACAATGTAAATCATAGATGTCATTTCTTACACACAAACATGATTGCATCAGCCGCCTACCTTCTTGATAGTGGCGCCACCTTTGCCAATGACGTTCTTGTGAAACTGTTTGAAAATCGGCACTTGTACTTGATAGTTACTCTCAACCTGATGGGAACAGAAACCAACAATTTTGTTAAAGCGATTACGTCACCGTAAATAGTAAAAAATATTTCCACTTTTTCACAAAATATAAGTAATTCTGTTCACATTTTATGGTTAAATTGCTGCATTATACTTCCTATTTTACTATATTGTTCGATGTGAATATTAACTGTGACCGCATACATAGCCGCTATGAGCGGAAGCAATTAATGGTGGAACATTAATTCAAATCGTCCAGGTTTTGGATTTTTACTAGTTGAAAGAAACAATCTTAATCAGGTAAGCATTTGACGATTTGTTTAAGTCCCGTTAGTTCTTACTTTAATGTAAAAAAATGACTATTTTTTTTACAAATTTTACCATAGAAAATTCGTGACGTAGTCCCTTTAAATGGTCGCTGAGTGTAAGCGTGCGTTCTGACTTCTCTCTTGCAGGTGCAGTCATCGAGATGAGTTTGAACAGGGACAAGAGCATGACGTTTGTCGTGACTGGCCGCGTGGACGCCGTCATGAAAGCTCGCAGACTCATCATCAGCCAACTGCAAACACAGGTCAGTGCGTGCGTGCGGACGTGCGTGCGTGTGTGGGGATACCAGGGATGCCAACCACTACGATTTATCGTATTTTTATACGAATTCTATTCCTTTTGCACCACTACGACCAGTTTGTATCAAACTACGAATTTCACTGTGATCGAAATAATATTATTTTTTTCAATTATTGTCATTTTTGACTCTCAGAATGCAGGAAATTGCATCTCAGAATCAAAATTTTTTTTGGGGGGGGGGCATGTCTGACCCCTCCTAGCAAACTCGGGTCACTACGTGACCCTCAAACTACTAATTTGATGGCCAGAAACTACAGATTGCTTCAATGTTGTTTGGGCATCTCTGGGATACTGGCTAGTTGGCAAGGCAGGGTGTAGCAACAATTTAAAACAAGGCAGCCCAATCTAATAGTGATGTAATATAAATGCTGATAAAGTCCATCTCATCTTCTAAGCATCACCGTCTCTATCCATAAAGAGCGCACTGTACATGCTATAGTCCCCCCCCCCCCCGCGTGCGGGTGGGCGGGCAGGCTTGCGGCGTGCGTGCGTGCGTGCCGGGCGGGCTTGCGTGCGTGCGTGCCGTGCGTGGCGGGCGCGCGGGCGGCTTGCGAGCGTGCGTGCGGGCGGGCGGGCGGCGGCGTGCGAGCTGTGCAGTGCGTGCGTGCGAAGCGTGCGTGCGGGCGTGCGTGCGGGCGGGGCGTGCGAGCGTGCGTGCGGGCGGGCGGCGCGGTCGGCGTGCGAGCGTGCGTGCGGCGCCGTGGAAATAGAGACATGGGACAGCTGCAGACACAGGTCAGTGTTTATAGTTTCGTATGGCGGGTGGCGTGTTACGCTCGCTACGATGAGGAAATCAAGCGGGCAGGATAGACACAACGTAGCGGTTAATCGTCATCCCGTCTCTTCCCTTCCTCCTCCTGCACAGGCAAGCATCACCATCCCCATCCTAAGGAGGCACGACAGACCCTTCTGCTGGCAATGGCCGGAGCGGAAGGCTGACGCAGCTGTGATGCTGAGACGGCGACGAAGATTCAGATTCCGCGTCAGGACGAAAGATGTCGGATGCTGTGGCGCAATCCAGTCGGAACAAAGGAGGGATCGACAAGGCTCGCAGCGAGATTCAACTCATATCTGACGAACAGGTAGGGGATTTAGTGAAGTAATGATTGTATTGTTCTTTAGAACATGTAGGGGAGTTAGTGAAGTAATATGTATTGTCGCTTTCCAACACAGGTAGGGGAATTAGTGAAGTAATATGTTGATTGTCGGCTTTTGAAGCAGGTAGGCGGAGTTAGTAAAAGTAATATTTATATTGGGTTTTTTTTTTTTCTTTTCGAACACGGTAGGGGAGTTAGTGAGGTAATATTATATTGTCGCTTCTCGATACAGGTAGGGAGTTACATGAGTAATATTAGTATTGTTGCTTTTAGAAGAGTGTAGGGGAGTACTGAAGTAGATATTTTATTGTCGCTCTTCGAACAGGTAGGAGTTAGTGAAGTAATATTCGTATTGTCGCTTTTCGAACAGGTAGGGGAGTTAGTGAAGTAATATTGTAATTGTCGCTTTCGAACAGCTAGAGGAGTTAAGTGAAGTAATATTGTATTGTCGCTATTCGGAACAGGTAGGTGGAGTTAGTGAAGTAATATTGGTAATGTCGCTTTCCGAGCAGCGCTAGAAGAGTTAGTGAATAATATTGTATTGTCGCTTTGCGGAACAGTTTAGAGGAGTTAGTGTAATATTGTATTGTCGCTTTCATATAATTTTCCTCATTTTAAAATGAAGACAGTTCAAATGTTCAATTGCAGTATGACGTCTTACCTTTAGGTAGAAGTTTTAAAGGTAAGGTAGCAGTTAGGTAATCAGGTGAATGTTTAACCTGTTTCAGGCGAAACTTGCCTTTGAGCGCGTTCCTGTCTCCAAGATCTACCATCCCTTCGTCTGCGGACCACACAATAAGAACCTTCATGCCATCGCAGAGCAGACGGGCGCCAAAATCAACGTGCCGCCCCCTAGTGTCATGAAAGACGAGATAACGGTCGCCGGAGAGAAGGAAGGCGTGCTGAAGGCCGTCAAAATCATCAACGACATCTATGATGAGAAGGTGAGCTTGTACGACGTCACGGCTTCGTCCCTAGAAACGATATCTATAGGTGGCTGTCTCGTACACGGCTGTACCGTGTCTTGGAGACTACCGCTGTTTCAACTGTTTCGTGTGATGACTATTTCGTTAGCTGCGTTGTGATAATTACAGTAATTTCTTCATGCTTGGCGGTTTCTTTTTGCTGGAACTTGAACCCTGGTTGCAAAGTTCTTTCAGCAGCATCTTACGCTGGCATTGTTAGCTTATAAGTAAAGGGTTTGTAGCCACTGGCAGGGTTCGTAGCGGGTCTTCCAAAGTCTTATAAGTACTTATTTTGCCAAAAATAAAATAAGGGCCCTTATTAGTACTTTTTTTGGTGAAATCTTAGAAAAGTACTTAATAGTTCTTATTTTTTGCCAAAGGACAAATTGTTTTATAAACTGTTCTCGACTTAGAGTAAGAATTGTTGTATATATATAACACAGAATAATTAAATCTGCTGTGCAATTCTGTATATAAATATTTAATTATTAGTGTACTTTAATAGTCGTGCAAAAAAGTCTTATTTTGGCCTCCAGAAAGGGTCTTATAAGTCCTTATTTCAACATGTGTCTTACTACTATGAACGGTTCGAATCTTTATCTCGACAGGTTGCCCTACGCAGAACTATCGTATTGTGTATCTGTGAGGTTCAATTCTTATCTCCACACATTTTTCTACACAGACGAACCATCGTATTGTGTATCTGTGAGGTTCAATCCCTTTATCTTTTTTTTACCTGCGCCAAGGAGGTTGTGTTTTCGCCCCTGTTAGTTTGTTGGTTTGTCTGTCAACAGGATATCTCAAAATGTTACGGACGGATTTTGATGGAATTTTTTGGACGGGTTGGTCCCAACAATTAGGCCAACAACCAATCGATTAGATTTTGTTTTTTTTTGTAGATTTTTTTTGTGGGAAAGACTTCGGGCGCATTCAAAATTCATCAAAAAGAAATCCTGGATCTTTTGCTCTTTTTTTCAAATTTCTGAAAATGTTATCAAACTATATATATTGGGTGTACAGAGGTTTGCTATCTCTGATTGCTCTTGTCATCTATATTGTTCGTTACATTTTCCTTTGCACAAAAGCGGAAGTGTCGGACGGTGTCGGTGGAGTTAAATTCTTATCTTAACACATTGTTATACACAGAGTCACAGACTAGCCATCGTATTATGTATCCGTGAGGTTCAATCGTTACCGTTACCAACGTTTTCCCCGGGTGATTCCCGAACTAAAATAGCGATGATATCTCTGATTCTCATCAGTTTTCCATTTATTTCGATTTTTTTTTTCCGTTTTCCGATGAGAATGATTATGATTTGATACCAAGCGCTTGCGTTCGAGCCACTGTTCAAGATGATCGAGTATAATTGATGACCGTGACATCACTAATCGCTACCATTACCAACGTTTTCCCCTGCGCAGAAGAAGAAGTGTCAGACGGTGTCGGTGGAGTTAAATTCTTATCTCGACACATTGTTATACACATACTAACCATCGTATTATGTATCCGTGAGCTTCAATCGTTACCGTTACCAACGTTTTCCCCTGCGCAGAAGAGGAAGTGCCAGACGGTGTCGGTGGAGTTAAATTCTTATNCGCTTTCGAACAGGTAGGGGAGTTAGTGAAGTAATATTGTATTGTCGCTTTCGAACAGGTAGGGGAGTTAGTGAAGTAATATTGTATTGTTGCTTTCGAACAGGTAGGGGAGTTAGTGAAGTAATATTGTATTGTCGCTTTCGAACAGGTAGGGGAGTTAGTGAAGTAATATTGTATTGTTGCTTTCGAACAGGTAGGGGAGTTATTGAAGTAATATTGTATTGTTGCTTTCGAACAGGTAGGGGAGTTAGT
>NW_014577233.1:164569-168425 GCF_000485595.1 Priapulus caudatus
CGCTAACAGTGAGTACCGAAGCGTAGCGGACGGTGTAGCGACCCTCGCACACATTTAGCTAAGCATGGAACCATGAATACATATTCGTGGAACCCGAGATGGCATCGGCTAAGGCCAACGCGTGCCCTCGACAAAATTATTATGATTATTATTATGGTCTTGTAATCTTCACATTTGCTTGCTTTGCAGTCAACCGCATCAAGAATGACACCGGCGTTCAGATCAATGTTCCGTCGGATAATGAGAAGAGCAACGTGATTCGCATCGAGGGCCCGCGCGAAGGTGTTCAGCGGGCGCGACACGAACTCATGGAGATGGTCGTCAAAATGGTGAGCCTTACGCTGGGTTTACACTGCCAACT
Source organism: Priapulus caudatus (assembly GCF_000485595.1). Lineage (NCBI taxonomy): Eukaryota > Metazoa > Priapulida > Priapulimorpha > Priapulimorphida > Priapulidae > Priapulus > Priapulus caudatus. The sequence goes on from NW_014577233.1 coordinate 164,931, forward strand.
TTGAGTTGGCGAATTGCCGAATTGCCGAATTAGAACATGTTCTAATCTCCCAACTAGCTGCTATCGATCGGTTGAACGTGTTTTGCGTTTACACTGCCGATTGTCAGTTGCGAAATTGCGAAGTTGGTACAATTCAGCAATTCACCAACACAAAGTTGGCAGTGTATTGGTTGTAAATCCATTTTTACACCTGCAATGATCTAATAACGCATTGCTTCTTAAATTGACTACGTCACGAATTTTCCATGGTGTATATTTGGGGGGAAAAATTGTTGCAATTTTTTTACATTAAAAGTCGGTACTAACGGGACTAAATGTTTCCTCAAATTTTTACCTGATAAGATTGTTTCCCAAAAATAAAAAAACCTGGGCGATTTGATATTATGATCACGACATTAAATGCTTGCTATGGCATGTATGGGCTATGTATGAGTCACGAGTGTTTGTATACATCGAACGGAATTATAGTAAAATAGGAAGTATAATGCAGCAATTTAACCATAAAAAGTGAACAGAATTACTTACATTTTGTGAAAAGTGGACATACTTTACTTTAAACTAATGTTTTAAAGTAATGTTTTTACTTTTAGTATTTATGGTGACGTAATCACTTTAAACTACTTCAGTGTCATTCACCCTTGTATCACCACTTCATTCGGGTCTTCTTCACAAAATCTCATTCACCCGCGACTCGATTTCCTTGTGTTTTTGGTCCTAAGTTTCATTCACCCTAAATTAATGCATTTACTCTAAAATAATGTCATTCGCCCTTGGGTGAACCATTCACCAGTTTAGGAAGCACTGATTTAACGCATAGAACATTTAGTTCATCTCTTGGGCTGCGTTACTCGCGATCGTTTGGATATGTTATTTACTGTCGCCGTGGCGACGAGGTTCGAACAATCCGTGTCCACCCCACGTCCCGTATGTCGTCGTTGCCATGGTGACGAGACACGGACGATGCGAGCCCACACCGCGTAATATGTCGCTGTTGCCATGGCAACTAGATGCTGCTCCGTGTCACGTGACGTTGTTGCCTCGGCAACCGTATGTGGATCTGATAGCGGGGACGTTTGTGTTGCAGGAGAACGAGAAAAGCAGGGACGTGTTTATTGAACAGCGCTTCCATCGGACTGTCATTGGCACCAAGGGTGACAAGATCAAGGAGATTAGAGACAAGTTCAACCAAGTAAGTGTGTGTTTGCTGGGAGGTTATAAAAGCAAGGAGATTAATGTGAACAGATCGTGGAGGTTAGAGGTTAATGAAAATCGGTGAGATTCGAAACAGCATTAACCAAGTAGGTGTTGGGTCAGTGCAAGATTATTTTGAGTCAACAGTCAATGAGAATAGGAATAAGTTTAACCCAATTAATTGTTCGTCTCTCCCAGAGAGATTAGAGAGAATCGAGGAGATTAGAGAGAAGTTTAATCCAATAACTTTTTATCTCTCTCACACAGAGATTATTGAGGAGATTAGAGATAAGTTTAACCCAATAAGTGTGTATCCGTCTTAGCTCCATCTGTTAATCATGTGTACCATAGAATGGGTTTGAATTAGGTGCGTGGATCGTGGGCAAAATTTGGGGTTTTTTCGTTTGAAATGTATAAAAATGCGATTAACTTAGGTACATGACATTGCTTTTATGAACAACAGGTGAATATAACATTCCCAGAAGCGGGAAGGAAGAGTGACGTCGTGACGATCCGAGGTGCCAAGGAAGATGTCGACAAGTGTTTCAAGTACTTGCAGGCTCTCGCGAAGGAGCTGGTGCGTACAACATCCCGCCGTTATGTCGTCCTCGCGTATTCATTCAATATCTCATTACATTACACTAGTGGGATTTCTGAAAAATGTGAATGTTAAACAGGCCTTATGCCGGGCTTGCGAGCCGACTCGACTGAAAGCAACTGGAAAATCGTCGGTTGCGGCCAGTTGCCCACCGTTCTATTCCGAACAGCTAGTGGCGGCCAGTCGCAGGCAGTCGCGTCGCAGTCGACCTAAGCACTGCAGTCGCATCGAGTCACATTCAATCGCAACCCGACATAAGCCCGGCTGTAGGGGCATTTTGGGGTAAAAGTTGGGAACCAGACTTTTTAACATAATTCGAGTATGCTGAATCCGATAAGCCTTTGGCTCCCAAGCGGAATTTTGAGTTTTTGTAGCTGTAGAGCTACATAACGTGCATGTAGACGTACGATATATGCATGATCGTGCGTGCTATATGTTGTTCATATATTGTTGGTTTCTGTTCCCATCAGGTTGAGAGTAACTATCAAATACAAGTGCCGATTTTCAAGCAGTTTCACAAGAACGTCATTGGCAAAGGTGGCGCCACTATCAAGAAGGTAGGCGGCTGATGCAATCATGTTTGTGTGTAAGAAATAACACTGTCAAACATTTACTAACGTGGGGTGTGGGTAGAGTGAAGTGTGTTATTGAAATGTGTTTTTCTGAGATCAAGTTGCCAATGACAACGCATGTGCTAATTGGATACGTCACTTGCAACAAGCGTCGCTAAATTTGAAATTAATCTGTGCGGGAGATTCTGATCGAAAGAAAAGTCCCTGTCGAAACACGGTGATACTGTCCTTAGTGAGACTCGAATACCACCATGTGTGTACCCCTGGTTGTGTCAACGTTTGCGACTCCATGTGTAGTGATATGGCTTTGATGCCAGGGTGCGAAATTAATGCGAGTCCGGAGTCAAATACTGCCTGATTTCCTGTCGGACTCCCTGATTTGACGTATGCAGGAGTTGTGTGACTCCCTGAAAATTCTGCTATGCTAACTAGTTCGTTCCAGAGCACGGCCTCGCAGAATTACCATATTTTTTCAGTAAAGTCCAAAGAAAATTTGGCAGACGTGCAACCGCATGAATCTTCCAAATATGCACATGCGTTATTGTGAATATCTTTAATTTTGAACTTCAGACTGCGGACTCCCTCATTTTGCTGCGGACTCCCTCTTTTTGAGGGCAGCGAGTCCCCTCTATTTGAGTCCCCTCTATTTGAGTCCCCTCTATTTGAGTCCCCCTTATTTGAGGGCAGCGAGTCCGATGGGCTCCCTTGTTCAAAAGTTAATTTCTACCTCTGTAATGCTGTCTGTGTCACTGCAGATTCGAGAGGAGACGGATACAAAGATCGATCTGCCAACAGAGAACAGCAACTCTGATGTGATCCTCATCACGGGCAAGAAGGCAAACGCTGAGGTCGCGCGCGAGAAGATCCAGGCCATCCAGAACGAACTGGTGTGTATGTGTGTGTATGTGTGTGTATGTGTGTGTATGTACGTTACCTACGTGTGTAAGTGTACGTATCATGCGTCTGTGCGTGTGTGCGTACGTGCGTGCGTGCGTGACCCACGTGTGTAAGTGTACGTGTCATGCGTCTGTGCGTGTGTGTGTACGTGCGTGCGTGCGTGACCCACGTGTGTAAGTGTACGTGTCATGCGTCTGTGCATGCGTGTGTACGTGCGTGCGTGCGTGACCCACGTGT
>NW_014577233.1:169933-170777 GCF_000485595.1 Priapulus caudatus
TTGCTATCTCGCTCTCGCTCTCTCGCTCTCGCTCTCTCACTCTCTCTCTCTCTGCCTCCCCCACCCCTTTTCCCCTTCTTCCCTCCCTCCCTCCCTCTCTCCCTCTCTCCTGCTCTCCCGGGAACTCTCCTACCTACTGCTACACGGCACTCCCTCTTCCAGTACCTCCCTCTTCTCCCCCTTGTCCTGGCCATGTCGTCGAATTGCTCTACTTGTTCCTTAGCTGGTGGGACTGAATGATGAACATTTTTCTCCAGATGAACACATGTAATGTTTGTGTAATATAATTTGTTTACACATGTTTTTTGTCATGTTTTTGACACATGTTTGTGTAATATAATTTGTTTACACATGTTTTTTGTCATGTTTTTGACACATGTTTTTGACACATGTTTTTGACACGTTTGTGTAATTTAATTTGGGAATCAAACCGTCAGCGTAGTAAGCAATTGGCCTGTTTACCCGAAAATACACGCACACGTTTCCGTACGATATTGTGGTCGAATGTTGGGCATGTGCGAATAGCGTTCGTGCACTAACGGTAGCTTCCTGCGGTAGGTGCAAGTGCGAGGGCCCAAGGACGATGTGGAGAAAGCGAAGAAGCTGCTGCTAGAGCTGGCCACTGAGAAGCAGATTCACAGTCACATGGTCGAAGTGAAGGCGAAGCCCGAGCATCACAAGTTTCTCATCGGCAAGGGAGGAGCCAACATTCGTAAGGTAAGGGAGGAGCCAACATTCGTAAGGTAAGGGTGGCGCTAACATTCGTAAGGTAAGGGAGGAGCCAACATTCGTAAGGTAAGGGAGGAGCTAACATTCGTAAGGTAATAATGCGCACCAAATCATG
>NW_014577233.1:170960-171838 GCF_000485595.1 Priapulus caudatus
ATGTCTGAGTGAAGCTACCTTCACCGTAGCCAAATATCTCACACGTGTTATGTCTGAGTGAAGCTACCTTCACCGTAGCCAAATATCTCACACGTGTTATGTCTGAGTGAAGCTACCTTCACCGTAGCCAAATATCTCACACGTGTTATGTCTGAGTGAAGCTACCTACCTTCACCATAGCCAAATATCTCACACGTGTTATGTCTCTGCGGGCTTGAAATGTTTGTTAAAATTTGTCTTGCTCACGTTGGAATAATTACAAGACAGGATGAAAAATAAATAAAATATATTAATGATAATTACATTTTTGGCCAGTGAAAAAACAATGAGGCCATGATAAAAATATTGTTTGTTTGCCCTCACCGACCGACCCGCCAAAAAGGGGCCGACTCAACATATTTTATTGATCTTTCCGATTCTTTTTTTTTCTTTTCTTTTTACAAATTGTGTCACTGTACATTATATAAATCTGTAGGCAATACATTATATGTACCCAGCAAAAGAAACATTCAACATAAAAGGTATCTCCACACAAGCACACCCGAGCATGTAGACACCATGCTGAATTTGTAAAAAAGACCCCCCTCAAAAAAAGCCTACCTACCTACCCAAACTTTTCAGCCTGGGTCGGGTGAGGGCAAACAAAGATTTTTTTAATTGTGTCCTCACGTGTCAGCGTTGTAGAAGGTGACGGTGTTACTGTAGGTGACCGTCAGGATCTCCTTGTCCTGTGACAGCTCGATGCCGGTCACATTCGATGGCACGTCCAACTTCTTCACTTCCGTGCCCTTCGTGACATCCCAAATCCTACCGCAAACATTCTCTCGTTTAATTTCTTTACGCGGTAAACGTTTTAACCACGCAATTTATTAAAATAT
>NW_014577233.1:171868-174012 GCF_000485595.1 Priapulus caudatus
GTGCGTGCGTGCGTGCGTGCGTGCGTGCGTGTGTTGTGTGTGCGTCGTTTGTGCGTGCGTGTGTGTGTCACTCTGTGTGTGTGTGTGCGTGCATGTGTGTGTTTGCGCGTGTGTCGTGTGTGTGCACGTGTGTGCGTGCTTGCCTGTGTGGGGGGGTTGTAAGTATGGTGTGTGGGTGTTTGTATGGGAGGGGTGTATGTGTGTGGCGGTGGGTGGATGACTGTTGTACATAAGTATGTAGCAGATGTGGTGGGGTGTGTGAGATGGTGGGTGGTTGTGCGTGTGCATGGGGGGTGTAAGTATGGTGTGTGGGAGTGGGTAGATTATTTGATTGAATAATTCCATCGGATCTCTATAGTTCACATGCTAATAAAATTTCGTCAGTGTTATTTTTAACTTAATCTGGATCTAACTGAGATAAACTTTATTAGCATGGGTAGATCATTGTTTGGGCATGCGTGTGTAGCGCTCTTACCTGGTGTGTCCGTCGGCTCAATGGCTGAAGCTGTGACGATTGTAGATCACCACACGTCAACTGTAGACGTGTGTTACTCTCGTCGAGCGCTCGCTCTCACGTCCGCATCTTGTTTCGCAGGACAACATTGTCGAGGGAGAGATCAGCATCGATCCGAGGCACCATCGCCACTTCATCCAGCGACAGTTCCAGGTGCTGCACGAGATCGCTGCGGAGTACGGCGGCGTCGTCGTCAGCTTCCCGCGCGGCAGTCAGCGCAACGACCTTGTCCGGCTCAAGGGCAGTAAGGACAGCGTGGAGGGCGCGAAGAAACGCCTCGTCGAGATTGTCACCGAGCTGGTAGGTGGGGCGCGGATCGATGGTAGAAATATCTCAGAATATATATACATACAATATGCAATATAATACAGTATATATACATACAATATGCAATATAATACAGTATATATATATATATATATACGAAATGCCTCGAGGTTGTTAAGGAGCTGGTAGGTGTGTCACGGATCAGTGGTAGAAATATCTCAGAATATAAAGTTTTCAATAAAAAAACAATAAGCGATAGGTTTTTACCATAATGTTACTTACCTTTTAGGTATTTTATCAAAATATACAAAATACACAAAATCATTGCATTTTTTAAATAAGATTAATGGGGGAATGAAATATACTGATACTCTACTGAACCTGATAAGTACTGCCTATGCGCATACTACAAAATTAGCTACATATTTATTGTCACGGGAGCAAGCAAGAAAGGCATGTCAAATGTTTCCGATCTCGTGTTGTTGTTCCTTCATCGACTCTTGTTGTTCTTCTAGGAGAACCAGGTGACCATTGAGTGTGTGATAGCTCAGAAGTTCCACAGGAAGGTGATGGGGGCCAAGGGTTCAAAGTTACAGGCTGTGACTCAGGAGCACAACGTGCATGTCAAGTTTCCCGAGAGAGAGGTGCGACATGAGGGACCAGAGCCGCGACACGAGGGGCCAGAGCCAAGACACGAGGGGCAGGAGCCAAGACACGAGGGGCAGGAGCCACGGCACGAGGGGCAGGAGCCGCGGCACGAGGGGCAGGAGCCACGGCACGAGGGGCAGGAGCCAAGACACGAGGGGCAGGAGCCAAGTCACGAAGGGCAGGAGCCGCGGCACGAGGGGCAGGAGCCAAGGACGAGGCTAGAAGGTGCGTACATGTCCTCACTGCAACTGATGAGACTTCAGAGAAGTGAAGACCTATGAGAAAAAATAGGATGCACCTTGAAGAACCTTTATTAGCGGATTATTTAAGTGTGAAAGAGTCTCAGATAGTTTGATAGTAGTTTTGCAATTCATTAATAATAACAGCTTATTAATTATTTACTAATCGGTAATTTTGACTGATAATTTGTTGGTTATCGTTTCCATGTTCTGCAATATTGTTTCGTTCATGTTTTAAAACTTCCACAACCTTTCCATTATTCTCACCCACTCTCCCACTTCTCTATTTAATTATATGCTTACCATCTTCATGCCAGATGGGCAGGGTGATACCGAGGTCGAAACTCTGCCAAACGGCGACTCTCCCGCTCAAGAAACGCCACCAGAGGGCGCCGGTGATGGTGGCGACGAAGGGAAGGCTCGTAAATGCGACACGATCATCATCACCGGTCAGAAGGAGAACTGTGAGGCGGCGA
>NW_014577233.1:179886-185565 GCF_000485595.1 Priapulus caudatus
AGTCGAGCGTTGTAGAAAGGTGATCGTTGTTTACTCTAAGTTGACCTGTCAGGATCTCCCTGTCCCTGTGACGCTTCATGGCCCGCTTCACATTCGATTGCACGTCCAACTTCTTCACTTTCCGTCCCTTCGTGAATCTCCACAATCCTATACCGCAATAAACTATTTATTCTCTGTTAATTTTCTTAACGCGCGTTGAACGTTTTTTTTAACCACGCAATTTATTAAAATATTATTAACCATACATTATTGAAAAATAAAAAAATAAATAAAAAGGTACCACCTACCTACCCAAACAAACTCAGGGGTCTGGGTCGGGTGAGGGCAAACAAAGATGATTTAATTGTGGCCTGACCGGCGTTCTTCCTTCTCGTTTGCAGCTGATGGATGTGAACGACGCTGCGCTGCTGAAGCAATACACGCATAGGCGCCCTCTAGCACGGCGACCTCGCCGAAGCCGCAGCAGGAGGGACTACGTCATCGTCGTCAGATCGGCGCCCCCTGGAATCGTGTGCTCCGGACACGAGCAGCGCCGAGGAGTTTCCGAGCATTGGGCGACTCCCTGGTGGCGTCCCTCTTCACGCGTTTGCCGGGCCGGCCGTCCGCACGCAGCAAGCACTTCTAAGATGGCGGACGGAGCTTCGCTGAGACATCCACGCGCGCGACTAACCTTACTATAGTGGTCGGTACGCACCTGGTGCCGTGCGACGTGTGATTTTTGCGATGTGCGTTTTGTGCTCGCCTGTGGCTTTGTTGACGTTGTCGTCGAGCGGTGAGGTGATTTAATATATTCGGTGGGTGTATTTGCTGATGATGGTCGAAACGGCTTTGGTTTGCGAGGACTAGCTGTAGACAGTTGCTATCTCTACACTGGGGTTGTTAGCAGACCAGTGCTATCTCTAACAGTGGGATGTAGAGACTGTGCGATCTCTAACACTTGGGTTGTAGCAGGACAGTTGCTATCTCTTAACAGTGGGGTGTAGAGACTGTGCTATCTTCTGAAACACTGGGTGTAGAGACACTGTTGCTATCTTTAACGTGGGGTGTAGATGACTAGTGCTCTATCTCTAACACTGGGGTGTAGAGACAGTGCTATCTCTAACACTGGGGTGTAGAGACAGTGCTATCTCTAACACTGGGGTGTAGAGACAGTGCTATCTCTAACAGTGGGGTGTAGAGACAGTGCTATCTCTAACACTGGGGTGTAGAGACAGTGCTATCTCTAACACTGGGGTGTAGAGACAGTGCTATCTCTAACAGTGAGGTGTAGAGACAGTGCTATCTCTAACACTGGGGTGTAGAGACAGTGCTATCTCTAACAGTGAGCAATAGGAAGTGCTATCTCTAATACTACTCTGCTACTGTGTTCACTTGCTGTAGACACTACCATCTCCTACTATATGCTTTAGGGACTATTCTCCCCACCTATGTAAGGTAATCATTACTGTCTCGGTCTTCATGCCGTAGATATGATGATATATGCTGTAAACAGTGGCACATCTTGCTGTACATTGTAGACATTAGTCTCCTACTCTCTGTAGAAACTGCTGTCTACTGCTGTACGCTGCAGATAATACTGTCTACTGGTACACGTAGAGTGAGGTGCGTGGTAAGGGGGGTGCGGGTGGTTCAGCATGCTGGCCACCAGCCACTGCCCGCTGCCCCCTTCACCAGTAGATGTAAACGGTCGCGGGGCGAGTGCGAGTGTGGCGCAGCTTCCGTGGCGCATCTTCCCGCGCGTTCGCGACTCGGCGCGGCGCGGCGCCATCTCGTTCTGCTCGGTCGTAAGTTCGGTGCGTCATAAGTTAGGAGGTTATTCCTGCCCGCCTCACTCAGCGTGCGTGCACTGATGATCCGAGCAGAGTTAGACGGGGCCACGGTTTGCGCTGCGGCGGCGTCGCTCGGTTAATCGGTCTGTCATGAGTTGTGATCGCCGCGAGGTAGCCAGCTCTGCTGTCACGGTGGTGGGAAGGCTGGCGTACTTCCATAGAGTTAACATAGTGATACTCTCTTGTAATCTGCTCCTCTTGTGAGAGAAAATCCCGGACGAGCCCCCAAAATGCGTTGGGTATGTGTGTGTGTGGGGTGGGGTACACAGTGCATGCTGAGGGGGGCGGGCGGGGGTAACCTCTCTCTGCTCTCTCTCTAAGTTCTAACTCTGCTCTCGGGGGTCCTGCCATGCTCCCCACCGGCCTCAACGCAGATGAGAGAGAGAGATCCACCTTTCTAGTGAATCCATGGTGACATCTGCAACCTAATTGGAGGCTTAGCATGTTGCTCACACGGACAGGAGAGCCCTGGTTGCCATGGCGACCACGCGAATGACAGGCATTGGTTGCCATGGTGATCGTATGAATAGGGAAGCCCTGGTCGTCATGGTGATGATCACGTGGGTCAGGAAGACCGTGGTCACCCAGGTGGTCGATCACATGGACAGAGAAGTCCTGGTTGCTAGGGTGGGTGATCACAGGAACAGCGAAACCTTTGTTGCCATGGTGATCACCGACATTTCTGTACTGCTAGAAAATGCTCAATATGGGTAGTTACAGTATGTTGCATGAGTACTTTTTTGTTATATTTGGGTGTTTTGTGGGGGATTTATTGTTTGACGAATTTGACCCATGTATCAGTAATATATATATGGTATCGTAGTCTATATAACACAGGAAGCGTACCGTGGTGGGCTGTCAGGCCAGTGGTGAGCGAGAGGAGATAGTTTTAGATGTTTTCTGCAATTTGTGAATGAAATGTAAATGAAATGAACTTTTAGAGTCATCAGTAGGTTGTCTGTCACTTGATGCACCCTAGCAGCGCCATCTACCGGCGAATCTCGTCTGTATTGGTGCGGCTTCAGGGTTGGATATCTTTCGCGCAAAAACACATGCCACGTCACCGTCTCTCTCTCTATCTCTCGCTTTCCCTCCCTCTCTAACTCTCTGTTGGACTCTCTCGGAACGTCTACGAGGAGAACAGATGTGGGAAAGACGAGGAAAGAGGGAGGTGGGGAGAGTCAGACTGGCCGCTGGAATGTGCACAAGGAGCACAATTTGTTTCCTGTGTAAGGTGGTCGTTCGGTAGCACTGCCGAGTGAATTGCCTTTCAGTTGTTTTGAAGTGTTGACATTTGCACACATGTGGACATATATTTGACATATATGAGGAGGGGTATTATACGTCGAGTTGGTTTGTTTGATGTATTCAACGAGATCATCCCCAATTATTTTTCATAAAATCTTCTGGAATAAAAATGATGATGAAAAAAAAAGTTGTAAAAATTAGTGAAGAAGAGAGCGAAGAAAAAGAAAGGGAAACCCCCATAAATGGAGAAACTAAACTAAGCGTGGAACGAGCGGAAGGCATGTTGCAGTTGCCGTAACCAGTTAACGTACCCAGGTAACCGTGGTAACCATCCGTCCTGGGTAGCGGTACCCAGGTTGCCGTGGTAACCATCCGTCCTGGGTAGCGGTACCCAGGTTGCCGTGGTAACCATCCGTCCTGGGTAGCGGTACCCAGGTTGCCATGGTAACCATCCATCCTGAGTAGCGGTACCCAGGTTGCCGTGGTAACCAGGCATCCTGCGTAGCGGTACCCAGGTACAACGGGCTCCTGATCTGCAATTATTATTGTAAGTGGCTTCTACTGTGGAGATGGTAGCTAGCGTGTCGTGAGATGATGAGAGTGTGTGTGTGTGTGCGTGTGCGTGTGCGTGTGCGTGTACGGTGCGTGTGCGTGTGTGTGCATCCGTACTAGCTACTACCGTGTGCTAGCCGTACGATGTACTAGCTAGATAATCTGTATGTGTTTATGTACATGTATGTGTGCGTGTTGCAGGCGCTGGTACCGGTCGTGATTGACATGTGTGTGTGCATCCGTACTAGCTACTACCGTGTGCTAACCGTACGATGTACTAGCTAGATAATCTGTATGTGTGTGTGTGTGTTGCAGGCGCTCGTACCGGTCGTGATTGACGTCTGCGTGCCGTACGACTTCCATCGTTTCATCATCGGTCAGAAGGGTCAGGAGGTGCGTCGTCTCATGGAAGAGCATGATGTGAACATCGCCGTGCCGCCGGCTAACGAGAAGTGCGAGATCATTAAGGTAAGCACTGCTGTCACCTGTAATTAGTTGCCCGGGAAACCCAGGTGTTGTGACAAGAATAAGTGATATCGAAAGGTCGAGCTGTGTTAGATAAAGGGTAATAGAAAAAGGTGGTATAAAATGGCCGAGGCGCGCTTAGGAAAGTACGTGATTAATGTAAACACTCGTGCGTTTTTAGTTTTGCATTAACACAAACATTGCAAAATATCCCGAATGGCCGCAATCATATTTGGAAATGTTTTAGTAAACAGAAACGCACCGGTGAATTGAAGTACGGTGTTAGTGAAGAGAATTATAGATCAGAAATATAGATTATAGAAAACTTAGGCCAGTCCTATCCTAACTGTTATATATCGGCAATTTATCACGCCTCTTATCTGATCGCAATATGGCGGCAATGACTTTCCAATATGGCTTATTTGTTGTCCGGGAAACCCAGGTTTTGTGACGGGAAACAGAGAGGGGTGATCAAGCCCTTCCGTCGGGGCTGTCAAACACTGTGAACCGGTGGTTAGATTGCATTAGGCTGAGTTTCAAAGATTGTACGTGTCGAAAATTGTGTAGTTGTCTCAGGAATGATACTCAATTAAAAAAAATCATTTATTAAAATATATTGTAAAGAGAATTAATGAGATTAATTGTAATGAGTAATTAAATATATTATTATTTTTTAATAATTTCTTAACCGAGCGTGTGCCCTTTAAATGCTCGTGGTTGCGATGTTGGCATGAGAGGTTGAGGGCGGGAGTACATGCTGCTCTTACTCAACGTTAGGTGACCGGCGCACCAAAGAACGTCGAGTCCGCCAAGATTGGGCTTGCACAGCGTGTGGAGGAGCTGGAGAAGGATAAGGAAGACAGGGTAAGACACTCTCTTCAGTCAACTGAGCCGTGTATATACTTGAACTAAATATAACTTAATGAACTTATAAATGCTGAATACGGGTTTTAATATTCTTTTTAAATCTCGGGCTATTTTGTGTATCATACTGTCACTATTAATTTGCCTGTGGTATTTTTAAGTTGTTTTGCGTGTTCGCATAAGTCGCATGCACATTTCTAGTTGTTCGTGGTTGGCGCAAATATGGTGATCCCAAATTTAACGCAGTTTTGTAACATTGCAGAATTCAATAGAAAAATGTGTAATTCGTATAAAAAAATAAAATGAAAATATTTAAAAAAAACACTGCTTGCCTCTGCCCCCCACAGCTCGCTCGCAGCTTCAAGCTGGAGTGTAAGATTGACCCCAAGTACCATCCGAAGATCATCGGTCGCCGCGGCAACGTCATCAGTAAGATTCGTGAAGCCCACGACGTGCAGATACAGTTTCCCGAGCGTAACCACGAGGACCAGGAGCTGATCATCATCATGGGATACGAAGCGAACGCGAAGGAGGCGAAGGAGGACATTATGAAGATCATACAGGAGCTGGTGAGTGGTGCTGCTGGTGGTGGTTTGGCTGTTATGTAGGTTAAGCAGAGACTCTTCTATCTCTCTGTGCGTCAGAACGCGTCTGCAAGCATCTAATTAAAAAAATTCTGTGGGGGAACTCCATACACCCCGAAAGTGCTATATAGCACTTT
>NW_014577233.1:191693-199124 GCF_000485595.1 Priapulus caudatus
CAGGTAACCGTGGTAAACCTGGGGAGCTGTCCTGGGTATTGCGGGTAGCCTCCAGGCTTGCGCCCCGGTGGTTTAACTCAGTCCGGTCGTTGGCGTAGCGGTACGCATCGACGTCAGGTTGGCCGCAGTGGTAAGCCCATCCATCCTGATAGTAGCGCGGTACCTCAGGGTTGCTCCAACCAGTTGCCGTGGTGAACGCGGGCATCCTGTCGTAGACTGACAGCGAATTACCAGCGTTAGCCTATGGTAAACATCCAGTGCCTGAGTAGCGGGTAGCCAGGGTTTCCGAAGGTAACCAAAGGCCACTCCTTCTGAGGTTAGCCCGGTACCCGAACAGAAAACTAGCTAGAATTCCATACTAACTTTCCCAGGTTGACCGTGGTAATTCCCATAACAACGTCCTGGGAGGCGGTAACCAGGTTGCCGTGGTAACCATCCGTCCTGGGAGGCGGTAACCGATGATGTGAGTGAGCGATTGCAATGCGTGTGTGAAGGCGGCGGCCGGTGTTCAATATTCAAGTGTTTGTAACTACGGATGGGTAAGGAGTTGAACGATGCTATACATCACTGTGTTGTTGGTGGGTTCATATACAGGGTGTACTACAGAGGACTTGTGTAACTTGCTACGCTCGCACCTCGAACATTATTAATGATGAAGGACTTTTATTGGTGATAAGGAAATGAAATAATAATAAAAAATGTTATTGTTACCCGTGGACTTGCATGAGTTTCGATAAGGAGTAAAATATCACGTTAGTGAGACTAAGACTCGTATCGTATGCTGTGGCTTCTCGTAATCCGTCTGCCATGATCCTTCCGTGATTGTGCGTGCGTGCGTGCGTGCATGTGCGTGCGTGCGTGCATGTGAGCTTGTTATCGGGTGACTGCGTGACCGTATGGACGTGTTGCCAGAGATCTCAGCCGTAGCGAAAATAGGCCATTCGAGACTGAACCGTCAATAACGAACGACATTCATGCATTCCTTACCATACGGTGAAAAATGATTGAATAATTTCATCGGATCTCTATAGTTCACATGCTAATAAAGTTTATCTCAGTTAGATCCAAATTAAGTTCAAAATAACTTGCACTGACGAAATTTTCGTCCATGTCTCCGATGGACTTCCTCAGACCTAGCACGTTCAAAAATGATTGAGTGTCGAAAGCCTGCGAAGTCACGTAGACACTGGATGACTGCCACCGGGTGTCAACATTGCCAAGAATTTTGCCGTTAGAGAAATATCGACGAATAAATATCAAGGCGACAAGATTTCAAGATGTTTATTTGTGCTAAACGTAGAAAAATCAAACCGTTATAACTTTGCTTATACAATGCACGGGTATGGCGAAAGGACCATGCGGTCATTGAGTCAGCCATACACTATAGTAACAATACATATGACATTCCAGACATGAAGTTAAATGACATTTACAATACATGACGTGATCTGATGATTACAACACACACAATACATTACAATACATGACGTTATACTATAGTATACGTACAATACATGACGTTATACTATAGTATACGTACAATACATGACGTTATTATTACATTACAATACATGACATGATAAGACATTATAATACATTACGATAAGACAACTTTATATACATATGATATTACAAGACGTACATGATGATATATTATATTTACAATACATGACGCAATATGACATTACGACACATTGAAAAACCTTACGATAGCTTACATTACGTAACGTTACATTATATTACATTACATTATATTACATTACATTGCAAGTATGCACTAGACAGTAAGATTCTTCGATTTATAATTGCTTAAACATTTTTTACATTCATCTTATATATCAAGCAACAATTTTGTCTAAAATATAATATAGCTAATTCAAAAAGACATACTAGAGAATTATTTTGAGCAAATATATGATATAAGTTCCTTAAATCTTATGTATGAAGCACCGGATAGACTATATACAATGTTGTACAAAATAAATATAATATAGATATAATTTGATATTTACATGCATACCATACGTATATATTATTATCAATTTAATTCAAGAGTTTCTACATATATTTATTAATAAGAAACTTCTTAAACTTAAATTTAAAGGAATTCAGATTGCTTACTTTTATTGATTGATGTATATCATTCCAGCACTTTACTCCCTTGAATTTTAGTGAGTTTTGTCCTAATGATGTTAAAGTATGAAGGAGATGATATTGAGAGTGAACTGAATAACGTGTAATATAGGGGTGAATATCATTAACTTTAATAAAGTATTTTCTACATAAGGTGGGTAGTTTATTATTATGAAATTTATGCATAAATTTTCTCAATATTGAATCGTTTGTACGGCCCTCGGAGCCCCTCGTATTTTGTACATTGAAGGATTTGTGCGGAGATTTTAAATGTCCAAATAGCACAGTCACACTTGAATATATCATAGATATACTTCTAGTATTATATACAGTACAGTAAACACCCGCATAAAAGAACCCGTGATTTTCTGTTTCAGGCTGAAGTGGTTCTTATATATATATGAGACATAGTGAGAAATCAGCCTGAAGAGGTTCTTAAAGCGGTTCTTAATTATTTTCTTTGAAGGGGGGATATTGTGCACATTATCTAGGTAAAATTGGCTTTAATTAGTGAATAATTGACACTAATTAATTAACCAACTGCATAATATTAGAAATTATATGTCTGTTTAAATTCATTTGAGTTAATTTATTTATCACCTTTAATTTACTTATCATATTAAACACAATATGAAAGGTCAAATGTTGTGAAAATTTATTTGACTAATAGTAGACAGTACAGGCAATAATTCATTGTCAGCATAACTGCATTACAGTAACATAACACAGCTTCATTTTCGGTATATTTTTCATATAAGAACCTGCTTAATTTATCAGGCTGGAGTTGTTCTTATATACTAGATGCTTTATTGGTCCAATTTCAGCCTGGAGGTTCTTAATCCGCAGTTTCTTTTATGCGGGTGTTTCCCTACTCCTATAATTCCTATATTTCCTATATTTTTTATAGGAGTTGCCTATATTTTGGGGAAAATTCCTATAAATCCTATATTTGACTGGTTGCCAAACCGGATTATCTGTATGATCAGCAGTAAATTTTGGATTTTCTATATCTGGAATTGAAATGTTTTATAATAATATTTGCAAGATTGTTTTTGAAGATTGTCATGCAGTCTGCCAACTGTGATGAAAGTGAGACACCCGAAAAGGCACTCATTCTGGTGAGTAACTTGAAGAGCACTACGATTAACGATATAGCCCCAGGTTGTAGTTTGAAGATTTTGTGTCTATGGTAGAGTACCTATATTCAAGAATAAGATATTGAAATGTTTGCTCCCAGCTAAGATATGTATTAGCTGCATATACCTGATACAGTCTTTGTTATGAGCTACATTAACAGACGAGGTGTCAGGCCAAATGTTACTGACGCTTGAATTAATCCTTATTTTATTTCCTGCGACAAAATTTAATTGAAGTTGCTCAGAGTAGTATAATTTATTTCTCTTAAGAATGTACACTAAACCAGTAGTGCTTTCAGCGGCTTGGAAAACAAATATATAAGCTAGTAGTTTGGAGCGTTTCCATGCAGCCACCCTTAAGTGTGACAAAATTTCAGTGGTGGGACACAGAATCTTACTTCCAAGTGTAACTCTCCTTATTACTTCTCGGCTGTGGACTTGATTACTCTGCTTACATAGCATGCTGACATATGTCTGAACTATCATTTTGCTTTAGTGTGACAAAACTATATTTCGTTATTAATGCTTGTGCATATCTGTATACTAATCAATATCTGTATAATTACCCAACTCAATCTGCATAATTTCCCTAGTGGAAAAATGGTGTTGTATTGGTTCTGATAACTAGTTTGAACAATTGAGGTGGTTCGGTCTGTATAGCTGCTCCACAATTGACAAGATTAAGACCAACCAAATGCCTCAAATTTTTTAACCATAATAATATCCATGTGGCATATATGGCCAGCTAGCTGCAGTGTTGTCTAATACAACCGCTTCATTAAATCATAGATATATATATCTATGGGTAAATGTATGTATAACTTGTTGCTTGCTTAGTGATTCCTGCATGCGCTTTTTCTCTGCCTTGCTGTCTATGGCCAATTGATAAGCTTCTATGGTCTACGTATTTAAACGGTTTATATAACTATAACCTGGGGCGCTATGTGTGTCTTTTGAACTTTGTACAGTGTTAATAACTTGTCCAATCTTAATTATACTTGTTGGATGACTACTTTGTGCATATTGCTAGTTGAAGAAAATTAGCAGTTGTGGTCTTTGTATCATAAAAACATTTATGACAGTAGTAGTACTTGCCGTAGAATTGATAGCTGAAATAGAGATAAGTATCCTTCAAAATGTAAAATAATGTAGATAATTTGTTCAATACATTTTAGGTGCTGCATTTCGGTGAACGCACTTTCATGCCCGTGGCAGACAGCATGGCAGTAAGGGTTCGTTTGCTATCTCGCATTCATGACCGGGTAAGTCTTCTGAAAACAATCACACTTGTTAGTTTTCCGGTTACCAAGTATATACCTATCTATAAAAGTTGAACACAGATCGGCCAACACTCCTATTAAATACGCCAAAATTCCCTATAATAAGCATATATGAGTTGTCCTATAAACTCCTATATTTGAAAATAAACAGTCCTATGATTCCTATATTTGAATGATCAAAATGTGCTGGGAGGCATGTAAATGTCAAAATAACACATTCGCACTTGAATATATCACAGTACACACGTATTACAGTACTATATATACTTATACGTATACTATTATATTCTTGCAGTATTTCAAATAATCTGTCAGAATCGTCACGCACTGATGTTGCTAATTTAAAATGAAAAGGAGTTATCCTAGCATAGATTTATATGATAGCCTTCCATATGATGGCTTTCCTCAGTCTCCCACTCCTCTTGCTCCTTCTCTCTCAGCAAGCTATATTATGCGGTTGTCTTCGGTCGGAATCGGTCCGTACTATACACGTCTGAAACGGTGCTCGCGCATGCGCAATATCTACCGAGAAGAGTAATATTTTGCAAAAATTAGGCATTTATAATGAAGAGGAGTTATCCTAGTATAGATTTATGAGATAACATTCCATCAATAGACCTCACTTAAGAAATAGGAAGAAGACCGTGCATGTAAGGTCCTGGCTGCATATACCAGTCAGTACACAATCTGGCAACGTTAGTGTGTTATTGCATGCGCAATATCTCACCAGAAGAGTAATATTTTGTGATGAATATGCATTTAATATGGTCAGGGGGTATCTGAGCATTAATTTATGTATTAAATTTTTATCAGTAGACCTGTGTTCATAGTGAGTAGCGCGCCCTAGCCTGTAGGGCGCAAAACTCCTACTTCACCCCCTCCCATCCTTCCCCATTGCCTCCCTTGTCCCTCGCTCAGCGTCCTTCTTCTTCTACCGCCCTTAGCTATCTCCCCTGTCGCATTTCCTCTGTCTCACACCCTTCTCTCCGTCAGCGGGCTATATTGTGTAGTTTTTGTTCGTCTGTACTGCACGTCTGAAACTGTGTTCGCGCATGCGCAATAACTCCCGAGAAGAATATTATTTTGCAGAAATTATGTACTCAGAATGAAGAGGGGTTATCCGAGCATAGATTTATGTGATAACATCCCATCAGTAGATCTCACTTAAGAAATGGGACGAAGACCTTTCATGTAAGCTCCCCTCTGCTTATGCCAGCCAGTACACAATCTGGCAACGTTAGTGTGTTATTGCATGCGCAATATCTCACCAGAAGAGTTATATTTTGTGATAAATATGCATTTAATATGGTCAGGGAGTATCTGAGCATAGATCTATGTATTAAATTTTTATCAGTATACCTGTGTTCATAATTAGTAGCGCGCCCTAGCCTGTAGGGCGCAAAACTCCTACTTCACTCCCTCCCATCCTTCCCCATTGCCTCCCTTGTCCCTCGATCAGCGTCCTTCTTCTTCTACCGCCCTTAGCTATTTTCCCTGTCGCATTTTCTCTGTCTTCCACCCTTCTCTCCGTCAGCAAGCTATATTGTGTAGTTTCCATTCGTCTGTACTGCACGTCTGAAACTGTGTTTGCGCATGCGCTATAACTTCCGAGAAGAATATTATTTTGCGGAAATTATGTACTCAGAATGAAGAGGGGTTATACGAGCATAGACTTATGTGATAACATCCCATCAGTAGATATTACTTAAGAAATGGGATGAAGACATTGCATGCAAGGTCACCCCTTCATATACCAGCCAGTACACAATCTGGCAACGTTATTGTGTTATTGCATGCGCAATATCTCACCAGAAGAGTAATATTTTGTGATGAATATGCATTTAATATGGTCAGGGGGTATCTGAGCATAGATCTGTGTATTAAATTTTTATCAGTATATCTGTGTTCATAGTTAGTAGCGCGCCCTAGCCTGTAGGGCGCAAAACTCATACTTCATCCTCTACCATTCTTCTCCATTGCCTCCCTTGACTCTCGCTCAGCGTCCTTCTTCTTCTACTGCGCTTAGCTATTTTCCCTGTCGCGTTTCCTCTGTCTCCCACCCTTCTCTCCGTCAGCAAGCTATATTGTGTAGTTTCCATTCGTCTGCACTGTATGTCTGAAACTGTGTTCGCGCATGCGCAATAACTTTCGAGAAGAATACTATTTTGCCGAAATTATGCACTTAGAATGAAGAGGGGTTATCCGAGCATAGATTTACATGATAACATCCTATCAGTAGATATCACTTAAGAAATGGGATGAAGACATTGCATGTAAGGTCACCCCTTCATATACCAGCCAGTACGCAATCTGGCAACGTTATTGTGTTATTGCATGCGCAATATCTCACCAGAAGAGCAATATTTTGTGATGAATCTGCATTTAATATGGTCAGGGGGTATCTGAGCATAGACCTATGTATTAATTTTTATCAGTAGACCTGCGTTTATAATTAGTAGAGCGCCCTAGCCTGTAGGGCGCAAAACTCATACTTCATCCCTTACCATTCTTCCCCATTGCCTCCCTTGTCCCTCGCTCAGCGCCCTTNAGTAGACTTCTGTTTGTAATTTGGAGAGCGCCCTAGCATGTAGGCTACAAAACACCTACTTTATGCCCTTGCGTCTTTCCCCTTGCCTCCCCTGTCCATCGCTCAGCCGTCTTCTTCTTCCACCGCCTCCAGCTATCTTCCCTGCCGGATTTTCTCAGTCTCCCATCTCCTCTCCCCCTCAGCAAGCTATATTATAAAGTTCGCCTCGGACGACATTGCACGCCTAACACGGTGCGCGCGCATGCGCAATATCACCCGAGAAAAATCGTATTTTGCAAAATTTATGCATTTAAAATGAAGAGCAGTTATCCTAGCATTGATTTCTATTATAACA
>NW_014577233.1:199446-214613 GCF_000485595.1 Priapulus caudatus
TGTAGGCTACAAAACACCTACTTTATGCCCTTGCGTCTTTCCCCTTGCCTCCCCTGTCCATCGCTCAGCCGTCTTCTTCTTCCACCGCCTCCAGCTATCTTCCCTGCCGGATTTTCTCAGTCTCCCATCTCCTCTCCCCCTCAGCAAGCTATATTATAAAGTTCGCCTCGGACGACATTGCACGCCTAACACGGTGCGCGCGCATGCGCAATATCACCCGAGAAAAATCGTATTTTGCAAAGATTATGCATTTAAAATGAAGAGGAGTTGTCCTAGCATAGACTAATATGATAACATTTCATCTGTAGACATCATTTAAGAAATAGGAGAAAGACCTTGTATGTAAAGTCACCGCTGCGTATACCAGCCAGTACACAATCTGGCTACGTTAGTGTGTTAGCGCATGCGCAATATCTCACCAGAGGAGTTATATTTTGTGATGAGCATGCATTTAAAATGGGTAGGGGTATCTCAGTATAGATTTCCCCAATACAATTTTATCAGTAGACCTGTGTTTATAATTAGGAGAGCGCCCTATCATGTAGTGTACAAAACATCTACTTTATGCCCTGGCGTCCTTCTTTTTGCCTCCCCTGTCCCTTCGCACAGCCTCCTTCTTCTTCTACCGCCCCCAGCTATCTTCCCTGAAGGATTTCCTCAGTCTCCCATTCCCTCTCCCCTTCAGCAAGCTATATTATAAAATTTGCCTCAGACGGCACTGCACGCCTAATACGGTGCGCGCGCATGCGTAATATATCCCGAGAGAAATCTTATTTTGCAAAGATTATGCATTTAAAATGAAGAGAAGTCATCATAGCATAGATTTATATGATAACATTCCATCAGTAAACTTCATTTAAGAAATAGGAGGAAGCCCTTGTATGTAAGGTCACCGCTGCGTATACCAGCCAGTACACAATCTGGCTACGTTAGTGTGTTAGCGCATGCGCAATATCTCACCAGAGAAGTTATATTTTGTGATGAATATGCATTTAAAATGGTTAGGGGGTATCTCCGCATAGATTTCCATAATAAACATTTATCAGTAGACCTGTGTTGATAATTAGGAGAGCGCCCTAGCATGTAAGGTATAAGACACCTACTTTATGCCCTTGCGTCTTTCCCCTTGCCTCCCTTGTCCCTCGCTCAGCCGTCTTCTTCTACCGCCCCCAGCTATCTTTCCTGCCGGATTTTCTCAGTCTCCCATCCCCTCTCACCCTCAGCAAGCTATATTATAAAGTTTGCCTCGGACGGCATTGCACGCCTAACACGGTGCGCGCGCATGCGCAATATCTCCCGAGAGAAATCGTATTTTGCAAAATTTATGCATTTAAAATGAAGAGCAGTTATCCTAGCATTGATTTCTATTATAACATTCCATCAGTAGACATCATTTAAGAAATAGGAGGAAGACCTTGCATGTATGGTAACCGCTGCGTATACCAGCCAGTACACAATCTGGCTACGTTAGTGTGTCCGCGCATGCGCAATATCTCAACAGAGAGGTTATATTTTGTGATGAATATGCATTTAAAATGGTTAGGGGGTATCTCAGCATAGATTTCCCTAAAAACCTTTATCAGTAGACCTCTGTTTACAATTAGGAGAGCCCCCTAGCATGTAGTGTACAAAACACATACTTTATGTCCTCAAGTTCTTCCCATTGCCTCCCCTGACCCTCGCTCAGCCGTCTTCTTCTTCTACCGCCCCCAGCTATCTTTCCTGTCGGATTTTCTCAGTCTCCCATCTCAGCTCCCTCTCAGCAAGCTATATTATGAAGTTTGCCTCAGACGGCACTGCACGCCTAACACGGTCGCGCGCATGCGCAATACTTTCCCGAGAGAACGTATTTTGCAAAGATTATGCATTTAAAATAAAGAGGAGTTATCCTAGCATAGACTTTATTTATAACATTCCATCAGTAGACATTATTTAAGAAATAGGAGGAAGACCTTGCAAGTAAGGTCACCGCTGCGTATGCCAGTACACAATCTGGCTACGTTAGTGTGTTAGCGCATGCGCAATATCTCACCAGAGGAGTTATATTTTGTAATGAATATGCATTTAAAATGGTTAGGGGGTATCTCAGCATAGATTTCCTCAATAAATTGTTATCAGTAAACCTGTGTTTATAATTAGGAGAGCGCCCTAGCATGTAGTGTACAAAACACAATACTTTATGCTCTCGCGTTCTTCCCGCCTTGCCTCCCTGTCCCTCGCTCAGCCTCCTTCTTCTTCTACCGCCCCAGCTGTCTTCCCAACGGATTTTTCTCATTCTCCTATCCTCTCTCTCCCTCACCAAGCTATATTATAAAGTTTGCCTCTAACGGCACTGCCGCCTAACACGGTGCGCGCATGCGCAATATCTCCCGTATATCCTCCTATTTTGCAAAGGTTATGCATTTAAAATAAAATAGATTATCCTAGCATAGATTTATATGATAACCTTCTATCAGAAATAGACATCATTTAAGAAATAGGATGAAGACCTTGCAATGTAATTCACCGCTGGCATAACCATTTTTAACATAACCTGGCTACGTAGTGTTTTAGCGCATGCGCAATATCTCACCAGAGGAGTTATTTTTGTGATGAAAATGCATCTAGTATGGTCTGTATTCAGTATAACTCATCATAGGTTTCTGTAATTTCTGTAATTCTGTAAACTTTATTCCCCCCGCCCGCCCTTCCCTTGCCTTACATTGTCGCACGCTCAGCCTCCTTCTCCTTCCACCGCCCCTCGACTGCTTCCCTGCCACCTTCCCTCAGTTTCCCACCAGCCTCTCTCGGAGTTTTTTTTATATTTAATTTAAGAAAAAGATATATATATAATATATATATATTGTTTGCCCCCATCCTGAAACTGGATCGAAGCCTCTGATGGAATACAATCACCGATACACACGAAGAAGTCAAAAAAGCATTATTTAAAATGAAAAATTTTGAAAATTCCTAGACCTCTAGTGATCAGATGACCTAGTTTATGGCATGTAAACGCTACAAACAATAGTTGATACTTGCAATTAAAATGCCCGAAAATAAACCTCTAAGAGATAAAAAATACGAAAAGTACCTACCGTTGGACGGGGGATACCCCCCTCCCAACTTCCACACCCCCGGCCGCTTCGCTCCCTCGCAGCTCCTGAACCACGTCTGGTCTCCCCTCGCTTTTTAAAATAGATTATTTTGCGTCCCTAGCTGTTGAGCGTGGGCAATTCACCACTAACAATGTAATAGTATTAGGAATGGATAATTTCTATAATATCTATAATCTCTATTATCCACTCCTGATAGTATATACATTTGGTTGGGGGCAGCCGCCCCTTGCCCCCACCCCTTCGGTAGCTACGACCCTGTTTCCTCCATACGGGGCTGCTGATAATGTTTTAAAAACTAGACGACAGGAAACAGCACTTCCCCTTCCGTCTCATCTGCAATCTTTTATAAAGTTCACCGCAATAGTAGAGGACATCAGAGATCTTGCGAAAAAGTCTCGTCACGGCGTAAGACGAAACCTCGTGTAAGGCAAATGAACGAATGTCCAAGTGTTACGTTTATTTATGCGTGATTTTAAATCATTCCTCCAGACACTAGGCGGCGTGATGAAGTCAGATTTGACTAAATGTACACTGTGACTACAGCAGGCGCACATGCTCGCAGGTTAATAAAATCGTAAGGCAACTTAGTTTTATGTAATTCCCAATAATAAACAATATATACGCAATCATGGTATAAGAAATGAAGCGTATTTATAGTATTTATGATTAACTGGCAGATTTTAGGCTAAATTCAATTCATATCGTGACGTTTCCCTTTTTGCTACTCGTCCTCAGTCCTGCGCTATATCTTGGTTACACGGCACTTGCATGCCTTCACTGATTGAGCACGGTTACTAAATTTTAAACAAATAGTGAATTATGTAATGCACTAAATAAAAATTATTAATTTTAATTTGTAATTAATTTATATATATACTAATTATTTATAAATAATTAATTTTTAGCAAAAGAATCATTATTGTGGCGTGAAAGTGTGTGCGTATATCGCTGGCCTGCTATAATAGGCTTATAAAACATATTATTATTCAATAGACGTGAATATGCGATAATAAGCGTATTTATTATATAATAGAGAAATATACGTATTAAGATATTATTACGTACCTACATATCTATGTTCCTGTACGCCTACAGGACGATATCGCACGCGGTGCATGTAGATTATAATGTACATGAACGTCGTGTAGTATTGCTCTGTAGACGTACAGGACCATCAGTGTATTGTCTGTACTCAGACATTTAAATACTATACAATACTGTGCAATGTCTATGCATTGCAATACTATAGAATCCAATGCTTTGAAATACAATACTATTCCCTGACGGCTGACGCGTAGTGGACCTGGTGATCTAAATGTCCTTGATGTAGTCATCGCATGTTAAGCGGTATAGCGTGGCAAACAAAACAGCGCGTCATTGTCGCCATGTTGAGCGCAGAGAAGGTGGGTAGTGAATCCTGACAAATATATATATATATATATATATCTTTATATATATACATATATTTATATATATAGATATAAATAGATATATAGGCATATATATATATAAATAGCTGATTTACAAAAGGTCCCTTTCCCTTTCGTCAAAAATGAGTTAGTACCATCAAATTACACTATAGCTCTATCTACATGTGTGATATCCATTTGCATCAAAAGTTGGTATATCCCTTCACGAACAGCCTCCAAACATTGAGTTTGAGCCCAAAAGGTGTTAAATCCATTAGAAGATATCATCACATTTTTATTTTGGAAATGTTCTCTTTGCCTGAAACACAGTTTTTTCACTCTAATATTTCAAGTGAATTGTACTTAGCATGAAAACATACCTGAATGAAATCTAATGTACATGATTGATTTTTAATTAATTTTTGTTTTTTAATGAAATTTGGATTTAGCGAATTTCAGAAAAAAAGTAAAAACTCATCGAAATATAAAAACTAATGATTAGGAAGACCAATGAAATGACTCTGGTGAAGATGACTTACCATTATTAACTTAATTGATTTTACTATTGTTGAGCAGAATGAGGATGTATGGTGAACATTTTGCCTAATTACTGAATCACCACTGTAATTTCTATTGACCAGTTTTCTTGGTTTTGTAACAACTCAAACTGTAAAATAAATTTATTCAACATTGAGTAAGCTTTAATAACATTGTTATCTATTATAAATTAGCTCTGTTTGGTGTTAGTTATTAGTGTTTTATTTTTATTTTGATGAGTTTTTAATTTTTGTTTCCAAAAGGTGCTAAATCCTAATTTTACTAAAAAACACAAATTAATTAAAAATCAATTATGTACACTAGATTTCATTCAGGTGTGTTTTCATGCTTAGTATCATCCACTTCAAACATTAGAGTGTTTCATGCAAAGAGATTACTACCAAAATATAAATGTGATGATATCTTCTAAAGTACAAAAGTGGACTTAACACCTTTTGGAAATAAGCTCTTCATATATATATATATATATAACCGGACCCTCGCGGAGGGATATTTATCTATATATATCCGGGGTTTTCCGATGATGAGACAAGGGACACTGAAATTATATTTCAGACTGCTGTGCAGTGTTTTTCACGTGTGGCTCCTATTTCCTATGATGAGACTCCTTAACTATCTCTGTTTCGTGCAAGGTGCGTGTCAGCGAAAACGAAAATGCGCTTTCTAGTTTTTATTTCACGCCTGTGTTTGTGCGCGTTTTTGAAAGGGGTTTCGGGATCGTCTTCTACTACACAATAACTTTGATGTCGCCGCCGAAAGATGTCGCCGTCGTTCCCGATGGCGGCTGTGCTGGTGAGTCGTGATGGCGCGGTCGATAACGTCCCTCGCTTAATGTTCTTTGAAGCCATGTCTATCAATGACGAGAAGGGGGAGCGCCCCGCAAGCTGAAAACGTGACCGGCTAATGGCTTCCCGCATGTCGCACCGAGAGAAACGAGTTACTGGGAGGGAAAATCGAAAGGCAGAGTCCGTGAGTCCACGCGATGTATTTCGCGAAATATTGGATTTCCTTGCCTTGCCGCCTGAACGTCTACGCTGAGTTCGGGGCGGGGTATGGTAACTTTCTATTGCTCTAACAAAATACGGTTAGAGACTATTGAATTTTTCTCTGTGGATTCCGGAGAGTTATTCGGAAATTTCTGCGAGGGGTGGGGGTATTAAAGGTTAATGACAGGAATTTCGCAAGTTTCCGTTGCGCAAAATTAACTTTTAACTTTTTAATTTAAAGCCACGTTTTATGATCGCAGTTCGAGACGTAATGGGTTTCACTCGGACATAAAACTTACAATCACGAAGCAAATATGCATAATATACATAAAGAACTTTAAATTATGCATGCTGTATGTTCCATACGTGTGCTGATGACCCGTGGTTATCTTCCAGCACATAATTATAGTCTCGTTATCTGATTACTATATGTATCCCTGCATCGACACATCTGTACCGGTCTGTACCTGCATACACAAGTTAACTTAACGATAAGTTGTTTGTGGAGCTCGATATAGCCGCCTACAGAAAGAATTGAAAGAAGACCAGGCTGACTCGCTTGTCTACCTGTACCCTGTCAGACTCTTTCTCTCTCTCTCTCTCTCTCTCTCTCTCTCGCTCTATCGTCTCTCGTCGCTGGTCTCTCTCTCTCTCGTTCGCTTCTTCTCCATTGTTTGTCTGACTGTCTGTTTGTCTGTCTGCCTGCCTGTCGGTCTGTCTTGCTGTCTGTCTGTCTATCTGTCTGTCTGTCTGTCTGTCTGTCTGTCTGTCTGCTCTGTCCGTCCATGCCTGTCTGTCTGTCTGTTGTCTTCTTCCTATCTGTCTGTGTGTCTGTCTGTCTAGTGTTTTATTTCTTCTGTTTATATGTCTGTCTGTCTGTTGGTCCTGTCTGTCTGTCATTGTTTATATGTCTGTCTGCTCTGTATATTCTGTCTCGTCTGTCATGTCTGTGCTTGTCTGTCTGCGTCTGTCTGTTCTGTCGTTCTGCTGTCGTGTCTGCCTGCCTGTCTGTCTGTCTGTCTGTCTGTCTGTCTGTATACCAACATCAGTTCGTCTTCTTGTTTCTGTCATCCGGCCCTCTCCGGCACACCCTCCTTCTCGAACGCCCTCTCCCCCTCCTTCGACCTTTCTCGCTACGTTACCTTCTTTTTCTGTTCTTTTATGTATAGTATAAGAATCCCTTCTTATACTATACATAAAAGAACAGAAAAAGAACAAAAACAATTTTATTCACTCGTGATAGTATATAGTAGGCAAGGCAACGTTGCTGCATTCAAATACAAGCGCCACCTAGCGTCGTGGCCTCATTCCGCCTCAGCATATTTGTTCGGCGCTGTCGCACGACTGCCTCGTAATCCCTGCCTATTTAATTTTCGAGGCTTTCCATCGAAGCCCTTATCGACTAATTAAATTATAAAACTGAGCGCAGAATTTCTTCCCCGCGCACATATATTTTTCAATTTACATATTTTATTACCGGACGGTGCTATCGTTTCGGCACCTCCTAGAAGACGCCGTGGAACAACCGTATAAAAAATACGAGAGCGGCGGTTCAGCGAATAACGCCCAGCGAATTCGATTATAATTTTAATGAATCATCACAAGTGTGGCGTAGCAGGGTTGCGCATGCGGCAGCAGCGGCGCAGGGCTCGGCTAGAGAGTGAATCTACGAACGTGTTTGCGAAATGCAGAGCGCGTACGTGTTGCTAGAGACGGTAAATCATGTGTCATGAGAGGTTTCACTGCCGTTGTTGCTGCATGGCTAAACATAGACACCCACTCGCTCGCTCACTCACTCACTCACTCACTCATCATCACGTCGCGTCGCTCACTCACTCACCTACGTCACTCCTCCATCATTCACGATCGCGTCGCTGGCACGTCACTCACTCCCTCTCACTCACTCACTCACTCATCACGCCACCACTCACCTCGTCACGTCACTTCACTCACTCACTCACTCACTCACATCACGTCACACACGCCAGACACATTTTCATTTACTCGCTTACTCACTAACTCGCTCACGCACACGCGTGCACTCACGCACTCAATCTACCGACTGACTATATCTGCCAGTCAGCAGACCTGCCATTGCCACTACCACTACACCACACGCCAACACGCCACAACGCCGACAGCCCACAACAATGGACACTTGGGCACTGCCATTGTCACTGCCAGCGCCTGGCACTGCCACTACCGCTGTCCTTGTTATTTGTTGTTCCTTTCCCTGCTTGCTTACTACTACTATACATACAACAACACACAACACAACAACAACATACAACAAGCAACAACAACAACAACAACACAACAAAACTACACTACTACTACTACACTACTATACTACTACTAACTACTATAACACTCTTGTGCTGTTCTGCCAGGCGGCCGGTCGGGTGGACGGATGACGAACACAACTGCGACTCACGACTGCGATATTTACTCAGCCTCCGCCAAGGGGTGGCGGGTTATGGCATGTTGTTGTGTGTCGATAGATGAGATTTTTGTTTTCATGTTGATTTTATCGGCATATAAACATTCGATTTTATCACATATAACATTCGATTTATCACAGTATCCTCGACTTCTATCGCATATTGTATTGATTCACGGCATCGAATCATTCGATCTCACTGATCGAATCATTCGATGCATCATTCTTTCGATTCGCGTGAACTCGAATTGACTTCGATGCGCGAATCGAACTGATTCGATGCACACTCACTCGATCAACGCCATCGAATGATCTCGACTTCACCGCAGTCCGAATCCATTACGAGTTTCACCGCATCGAATGAGTGCCATCGAACTACATTCGAGCCGCTGAATCCGCAAGACTTCGGATGCGTGAATCGAATGATTGATGGCGTGAAATCAATATGATTCGCATGCGTGAATCGAAATGATTCGATGGCCGTGAATCGATGATGCATCGAATCAATTCGATAACGCATCGATTCATTCGATTCACCATCGAACATTCGCATCACCATCGATTATTCGATTCAGCGCCATCCGGATATCATTCGAATGCATCATTGCGTATGGCGTGAATCGAATGATTCGTGCGTGAAATCGAAAGGATTCGAGTCGATGTGAATCTTGAATGATTCCGAGTGCGTGATGAATGATTCGATGCGTGAATGCGAATGCTCGATGCAAGCTCATTCGATTCACGCATCGAATCATTCGATTCACGCATCGAATGCATCGATTCAACCATCGATGAGGTCACTCGAAGATGACGATGCGTGAATCGACTATGAGTCGATGCTCATTTCGATGCGTGAATCGAATGATTCGATGGCGCGAATGCGAACTGAGTTCGATGCAGTCATCTCGATTCAGCGCATCGAATCATCGATTGCACGCAACGAATGCATTTCGATTCACGCACTCGAATCATCGATCACGGGCATCGATCAATTCAATTCAGCGCATCGAATATGTCTGATGTCAGCATGCGCACATAATTCGAATGCCATCATTCCGATGCGTGAATCGAATGATTAAATCGATGCGTGAATCGAATGATTCGCATGCATCATTCGATTCACGCATCGAATCATAGTCGATTCACGTCATCGAATCATTCGCGATCACGGCATCGGATGATGATGCGAATGTATTCGATCGCGGAATGAACTATTCGATGCGGAATACATGATTCGATGCGTGAATCGAATGATTCGATGCGTGAATCGAATGATTCGATGCGTGAATCCAATGATTCGATGCGCGAATCGAATGATTGCGATGCGTGAATCGAATGTGGGCATCGAATCCATTCGATTCAACGCATCGAATGATCGATTCACTGAGGCGTGTCCATGCGGAATGATGCATCGAATCATTCGATTCACAGGCATGGAATGACATTCTTGAATAATATAAAAACAGAATACACACAATAGTACCGGTTATGGTGTTTCGACCGGCGTGGTGTGTTTCGGCCGTGCTGTTTTGCCCTTGGTTTGTGGGTTTGGTGTGCGCCTCAACTGAAAAAGCTTATGGACGTCGATGTCCAATAAAGATTGTTCAAGGGATAGG
Organism: Priapulus caudatus; assembly: GCF_000485595.1. Taxonomy (NCBI): domain Eukaryota; kingdom Metazoa; phylum Priapulida; class Priapulimorpha; order Priapulimorphida; family Priapulidae; genus Priapulus; species Priapulus caudatus. The sequence continues at coordinate 209,554 of NW_014577233.1, forward strand.
TCCAGTAAATGCGCCCTACACTTAGCACCCTTCGGTGAGATGTTGGTGGTGAACCGGCATCCTAATCATAATGAATTAAATTTTTAGGCACTAGGTCAAAAATGGGGGTAACTTAGAATTCATCTAACATTTTGGTGGTGGCTTCCGGATTCAATTCATAATAAATTAATAATTAATGAAATTTCAGGATGTTTAGAAATGGGGTCAACTTAGAATTCATTACATTTGGTGGATCCCGGATCGCAATCATGTTAAATTTAATAAATTAATGAAATTTTTCAGGGATAAAGGTTGAAATGGGCGTAAGTTGAATTAATATACAGTTTGGTGGTGATCCCGGATCCAATTCTAGATTTATTTAATTATATAATTAATCTTAATAAAAGCTTTTCGCAGTGACCAGAAGAGCAGCCATGGCGGAGGTCTGTGCTCTCCGAGTGCTCTAGTTTATTATTATTCCTATTATTATTATTAATTTATTATATATATATTATCATCATCATCATCATTATCATCATCATCAGTCATCATTACTATCATCATCCAATAATATATCAATCCATTATCAGTTATATCCCATCCATCATCACTACAATCTGTCCACACGCGTCTGAAACCGCTCGCTACTCACCAACGACTGCTCGACAACAACTGCATAGATTTACTACTGTCTCGCATACAGCCGGCGGCAGCCAGCGGCTCTCGTATGAAGTCACGCGCACGTAAACGCGCTGCGTGAGCATATTAGGTGACACACACGGCAAACGCGCTAGCAGCCAGCAGTATCCTCGTTCGTCCCTCGCCTGCTCACGTCCGACGTGTTCTCTTCACGTAACAATGGGCACGTGCACGCCGTCATGATCTTTGCGGACATCCTTCAGGGCTATCGGAAACAGGAGAGAGGAGAGAGAGAGAGAGAGGTGAGGAGAGAAGAGGCACGAAGAATCTCGACGAATCGCATGTCTGTGTCTTGCTTGTTTTTGACGACGACGGCGCTCGGCTCGACCATGAGGAAAACAGAATGGATCAGCAAATGCCCCGAGAGAGAGAAGCCGGCCCTAAGCGCCGCGCGCGAATAGATGGAGAAATTAGGAGAGAGAGAGAGGCAGCCGCCCGCCGAGGGACGACAGCCGCGCGCAACCACAATAGATGCATAAGAGAGCAGAGCTGACGACATTTTCTCGCTTGTTTGCGATGTGCGAGAGAAGGGCTAAATACAACATGACAGAATGAGGAAGAGTGGAAGTCTGTCAGAAGATGAAGGATGGAAAAACTCGACCCGAGTGGCCCTCTGCTCTGTAATCTGTACTGAGAGTCACACCGTCGGAACTCGATATCAGTTCAAGGCGAGACGGACACCCGAGGACGCCTGGCTGCTGCGCTGTTTGCTCGATGCAGGTCGCTCTGACTGTTCCCTATCTAAACTCGCCTAAAGTCATTGTTCCATGTCAGCCGCGTGTCTACGTCGGTGACTCATACGGAGTCCGCTGCTGCGCCCTGTACTGCCAGACAGATCTCTCAGTAAACTTCACGCAGTCCTGTTTGCACCAGTCTCGCGGTATGCTCTCTCGCAGTCTCTCGCTCTCTCACGCGTGTCGTCGTCTCTCTCTCTCTCTGCTCTCTCTTCGTCTCTCTCTTCTGCTGCTGTTTCTCTCTGTCTCATTTCTTTGTGACTCGTTGTGATATTATGATTGTGACTTCTGCCTCACTTCTACATTATATACTTCTGCGTATCGCATTTGTCTAACGGGCCTATCTCTCTCGTCTTCTATTCGATCTCTTCTCTCTCTATCTCTCTATCTGCTGATCTCTGATGCATTCGGCATCTCTATCGCGCTTAATGATTATGATATGATGAGATGTCTGGGCATCGTCTCTGATTCCTCTCGCAGCGGGCGCATAAGGAGCGAGATTATACCATCATTCTATTTCTGTCTACAGACGATCTAATCATCACTAGCTTCTTGCCTATCATTGACATTCCATTTTTTCGCGAAGAATCGCACGTTAAATTTTCATAAGAAGTTGCAATACAGACTTATATAATATTTTTCAGTCGGCAATGTTTACCGTGACGTCGGATCAGCATTACAGCCTGTGGGCCGACACAGTCTAGCTTGTCTCTGACCCGCGCATCAGTAGAGACGTGTTCAGCGGCTCGCACGCTGACGTCATTAAGCATGTCTCGCCGACTGACTGTCAGCACGCGGAAGAAAGTGTGGTGAATATATACTAGGTTGATTGGAGCTAGCGAATACAAATTAAGGGTAGCGACGAATACTAGCGAGCTTAAGTTCAGAGACTTAATGCGTAGGTAATCTGACTTCAATCGCAAAATAGGTAAATTGCAGATCAATTCGTATCGACGCGGCGGGGGGGAACTATGCTGACAAGACAGAATGGCGCAGTTCTAACAATCTATTCGAGACTGAAGAAACAAGTGAGTGGATGATGAGGGAGCATTGAGCAAGCGTAAGTAGAGAATGAAGAGAACGAAGAAAGTATGGATTAACCACCCCGGTCCCCCCACGCCAAGAGGTAGAATGAAGGAAAGGAAAACGTAGTGTCGAAAAGTGAGTGACTCAAGCTAAAGAGTGGAGTGACTGAGTTAGTGAGGTGAGTGTAGGCCAAGCATTTCAATCAGTGACTCAGTAGTACTCTGAAATGCATGTGACAGTAGGCGAGCGCGGTGTGTCGTTATGTGCGGATCTGGATTCTTGCAATGAGAAGATTCAGTTTGATATTGTAGTTCGAGTCATCAACGAGAGGTGAAGTCGACCACACAATCCGACAACCAACAAGTAAGTAAGAGAAGTATCCAAGTGATATCGCAGAGAGCGAGCAGGAGAGAGAGAGAGGAGAAGAGAGAGAGAGAGAGAGCTAAACAGAGAAAGAGAGAGAGAGAGAATACGGGGCAGTGAATACGAGGGGGGTTGAAGGAATGAGTATACTGTCTCATTACTCATTAGAGTTGAATGGTGAGAATAAGTTGGAGTGTAACTGCTGTGCGTGTTGACATGCAGACTCATTGTTCGGAAACAGGAGAAAGAGTGAGGGGGAAAAGCTAGACGTTATAGACGAATATAGGTAAAATGGTAAGCTGGGAATGGCTGGAGAAAGGTAGGGACAACGGGGAACTTGGGATTTTCGCATCATGGTAAACGGAAAAGAAAGGTGTGAATGGACAATAATGTATAGAAAGTAATCATCAAGCCTGTGAAAGCAGAGAAGGTCGGCGAATGTCATACTAGCGCCAGGAAATAAAACAAAAACCAGATATTATTAAACCTTAGTTGTTATATTGCCGGACGGAGTAATACAACCCAGAGGACATGCAGTTACGTGAGATAATTCGTCACGGAGTCGAAGGATTCGCGTCTAAACTATGTAACAATATATATACGACGGAAGTTACACAGTATCACACTTCTCGGTAATGGGAACTACACGAAGATTGGTATAACGAAAAATGCTACATTGTATTAAGGAAATTGTTAATCCGTGAAGATATCCAATTAGTGATTGCATTGACTAGGTAATACGCGCTAAGCTCATTACACAAATGAAACGTTCTATGGAGAAAAAATTACGACCTACTCGACCTTTGCTGTGAACTCGTTTCTCTTGAAAATGCGTATATCTATTATCCGTCATGAAATTATTAAAGTGTCGGTGTTAGCCTCGGGCACGATGCGCGTTGCCAGCCGCCTATATTTAGTATTATCTAGTAGGCTCATCTATCTATCGTTTCGTTTAGATGGGAGACGTTCAAAAATGTTGAAAGGACTTGTGTGGGAAATGTTGGAAGTGTTGGTGTCGCGCCTGGACGCCGACCGTGCGCGTGCGTCTGCATCTGCGTGCGTGCGTGCGTGTGCGTGCGTGCGTGCGTGTGTGTAGCATATGCGTGCGGCGCGGTACTGCGGCAGAATTCGATCAATACGAGGCTGGGAGTTAAGCCGCTTCGGGCGTCTGACTCTCACATAAGAAGTGACACGGCATCATCTCCGCTCAATGTGACAGCCAGCTAAGCTCCCAGAACTTAGACCAACAAGACCTGCAGTCTGGGCGCCGTCTGTCGGACGACAGAGGGCGTGGTGGTGGGTAAATGGGTGGGGTGGGGGTGGAGGTGCTAGGTATAGTTATACCCCGATCCGTAGTCTTACAAACCTTCATCGGATGTGATTTTTATGCTTCTGTTCTGCCCTCCTGTTTGCCTGTCTGTTTGTCCGTCTGTCTGTCTGTCTGTCTGTCTGCCCGTCTGTCAGTCCGTCTGTCTGTCTGTCTGCCTGTCTGTATGTCTGTCCGCTGCTGCTCTATGTGTAGATGTGTGTGTGTGTGTGTGTGTGTGTGTGTGTGTGTGTGTGTGTGTGTGTGTGTGTGTGTGTGTGTGTGTGTGTGCGTGTGTATGTGTATGTGTGTGTGTTTTGTGAGAGAGAGAGAGAGAGAGTGTGTGGGTTGACCGACCGACCCAGACGCACAGGCACACGTGCGCGCGTGCGCGCGCAAAAGAGCCAGCGAGTGGAGTGCGCACGAACAGGCTTACAGCGTGTGCATGAGCAAAGTATAGGCGCCAGCATGTCTGGCTCGCCATAAAGAAATCGGCAGTCTGTCGAACGCACCAGACGTGCATGTGCGTCCGCGTACGTGCGTCTGCGCGCATGCGCGCACGCGCGTGATTATGTCTTCTTGCAGGCATGGCATTCCCCTCTCTCATTTTCTCTCTCCCTCTTTTGCTCTCTCTCTCTCTCTCTCTCTCTCTCTCTCTCTCTCTCTCTCTCTCTCTCTCTCTCTCTCTCTCTCTCTCTCTCTCTCTCTCTCTCTCTCTCGGTCTCTCTCTCTCTCTCTCTCTCTCTCTCTCTCTCTCTCTCTCTCTCTCTCTCTCTCTCTCTCTCTCTCTCTCTCTCTCTCTCTCTCTCTCTCTCTCTCTCTCTCTCTCTCTCTCTCTCTCTCTCTCTCTCTCTCTCTCTCTCTCTCTCTCTCTCTCTCTCTCTCTCTCTCTCTCTCTCTCTCTCTCTCTCTCTCTCTCTCTCTCTCTCTCTCTCTCTCTCCCCCTCCCCTCT
>NW_014577233.1:215891-217518 GCF_000485595.1 Priapulus caudatus
AAATGTGGCCACATTTCCGTATCACAGGGGGGTTTTGACAAACTGCATCAGTAACTCAACTCGAATCGGCATGGAAAGGCTAAGGAAGGATGGCGAAACAAGGATACATCTTAATTACCACTTAAATCAAGTTAGTAATCGGTTAATCGAAAGAAACAATATACAAACAAACGATGAAACATAAAATACAGATAGAACCGGCTATAAGCTATATCGTAAACACATATCTATAGCCAACTCTTTGTTTAATAAAAATTTGAATTTGTGGTTTTGCTGTCGTGGTATCGACCCAATGGTATATCGGCAATCGTGACTCGGAAATGACGCGATGCGTGACGAAATCGGCTCGTTCGTCACCTTTACGTACTATGGTGAGTTTTGTACCGTAATATGCCTCTGTTGGCAGGGACGCTAATTTCAGCTTACCCTATTGGCCACGTTCGAGGTCATACTTTGAAGCGGCTGGGCGTCTCGCCCCTCTCATCGCATTGGTTTACTATACACTTTCGACGCTTGAGTCACCGTACGCCGTTACCATAATTTTCGAATACCACGCTAGTTACAAAAATTCGCGCGCTATTTTACTGTTAATAAATTATTTTCGAATTTGTGGCTATGTATACAGTGTATTTTACGATGTAGCTTACCCTATCGTCGCCGTGTAGATCTCTCTCTTCTCCTTCTTCTTCTTCTTCTTCTTCTTCTTCTTCATCTGCTGTTAGTTTTTCCTTCTCCATCTCCTCCGTCTGCTTCTCCCTCTTCCGCTGGACGATTGGAAGGCCAGGTTCTCTTCTCGTTTCCTATTTCGTTCTTCTTCTTCTTCTTCTTCTTAAGCTGGGGGATTAGCTGGGTAGAGGTAGCGAATGCAGAACGACCATTATCCTCCACCAATTGTTGTACTGCGAAATGGTGCAGAGACTTCGGGTTCTCGTACTTCGACAGCGTAGAAGGTGGCAGCGTTGTTTCGTCAGCAAATGGCAGAGAGGTTAGCAGCAGCAGCAGCGTAGATAGCAGAGGTAGAGCCGTAGTCGCAGATTAGTTGTTTCACTAGTACTTTATTAGTAACTACACATACAAAATATATATATATACTACAGCCTATAGGCAACCATGCCTAGGCTCTGACTGAATACATAGTGTCTCTCTAAATCTTATATCTTGTCTCCTCTTTGCTTGTCAAATGCTGCTTATATATATGGGCTCAAAGCCGGCTCTAGCATAAACTCGTCTGTCAAAACCGGACCCTTGCTGGAAGCAAGCGATGCCCGTTCGCAGGTGCGTCCTATCCCTAGCACAAGGCGGATGCGGGAGGACGCGCCCGTCCATTGTCGTTTGCGCACCGCGTCAACCACTCCTATACATGTAGATGCTCTAGGTGTGACGTGCTTAGCGTCACGTCCCGTTACCACCGCCTACTGCATACAATACAATCGTAAATTGGTAGATATTCCTAACTACTGTTTACCTGTATGTACCTGTACTAGCATCCTATTCAGCATAAATATAGTAATAATATATTTGAGTATTATACATACATATATATCAAGAGTAGGCCCCCTACATAATAGAGATCTCTATTATGTACTCTTGATATATATATATATATATATATATATATATATATATA
>NW_014577233.1:217543-231549 GCF_000485595.1 Priapulus caudatus
GCTTCTCCCCCTCCTCCACCACCTTCTCCCTTCTCCCCCTCCTCCTTCTCCACCAGCTTCTCATCTCCTTCTCCACCGCAATTACATCTGATTGGTTATAACACAAACCACGTGACAAAATATGCATATTATCTCCTGTACCGGCCTGAATATAGACAAACCCGACCGGGCTCCCGACGGGTTAGCACTGGTGCCCGCGCACTGGCGCATGCAGTAATAGCCAGCACCACCCTAGCACCTGCCCTAGCAGTTGCGCTCGTATGGTCTATGTCCCCCGGACTTCTGTTTGACATGGCTCGTTTAGCTATTTCTGACTAACCCTAACCCTAACCCTAACCCGAACCCTAACCATATATATATATATTCTATTAGTCAGAAATAGCTAAACGAGCCAGGTCAAACAGAGGTCAGGGGGACTTCTGACAGTTATCTTCTGCTAGTGCTGGTTAGCGTCTATAGTGCCAGAACGCATGTATCGTCAAAATTGTAACTGGCCGAGTGTGTTCATACACGAAACGACATGCATGGGGGCAATTCGATTATGCAGTCCGGACTTTCCACATTCTCCAGTCCGGATCTTACCGGATTTGTGCAAAATAGAATAGAAGTGGAGAACCAAGATGGCGGCCCCCACAGTTGTTGATTCTCAACGAGTTTCTTGATACTACAAAGATGGCGGCCCCCCACGTTGTTGATTCTCAACGATGGTACTACAAATTTCAATCATACCAAGGGAAAAGGGATCTATAGTTTTATTGTCAACATTGTAAGTATTAGTAATTAACACGTGAAGATCGGATGCACTACACGGATTGGTGCATAAAATGTGATAAAAACCAGAAAATTAGGTTTGAATAGCCGAAATTCTGACTAAATGTCGCCATTCCGCCATTTTGTCACGTGCCCTCGCCGCTATCGCACCGGTCCAAAAAATGGAGAGGTCGGACAGTCCGAACTCTCCAGAAATGGTCATGTGACCAGTAATCGAATGGAAATATGGGGCAGATTCGATTATGCAGTCCGGACTCTCCACATTCTCCTCTCCGGATCCTACCGGATTTGTGTGAAATAGAATAGAAGTGGAGAACCAAGATGGCGGCCCCCACGTTGTTGATTCTCAACGAGCTTTTCGATACTACAAAGATAGCGGCCCCCACGTTATTGATTCTCAACGATGATACTACAAATTTCAATCATACCGAGGAAAAAAGGGATCTATAGTTTTATTGTCAACATTGTAAGTATTAGTAACACGCGAAAATCGGATGCACTACACGGATTGGTGTATAAAATGTGATAAAAACCAGAAAATTAGGTTTGAATAGCCGAAATTCTGACTAAATGTCGCCATTCCGCCATTTTGTCACGTGACCTTTCCGCTATCGCACCGGTCGAAAAAATGGAGAGGTCAGACAGTCCGAACTCTCCAGAAATGGTCATGTGACCAGTAATCGAATGGAAATGGAGAGTCCGGAGAGTCCGGACTGCATAATCGAATCGACCCATGGGGTCGTGGAGCGGTGATGGCGCTAACAGTTTGTAGTGGTGCATGGTGATGGCGGAGGCGGCGGCGACGGTGGCGGTGGTGATGGCGGCGGTGGTGGTGGTGGTGGTGGTGGTGGCGGGGGTGGTGATGATGATTATGGTGGTGGTCGTGGTGGTAGTGGTGGCGGCAGCAAGGGCTTAGAGGACAATCGCGCTGAGAATGAGAACCCTAACCCACCGGGAAACCAAATAGAAACCCATATAAGTAGGATAGCGTCCGTTGTGTTAGAATGTTCTCCGGTGAAGTGGGACTTCATCCTAAAGTAAAATGAAACAGAAATGTCACTATCGCGTGTTAGAGCATACGGCCCGATTAGTGTCACTTTAACGTGCATGGATGTTTGAAACTAGGCTGGTAAGAAGCCATACAATTGGTATAGCGCTATGGGAAAATCGCTCTGTTTGCCTGCGTGTAAAACTGAACAAACATCAACCCTTCGTATTTACGCTGCGAAAACCTTTCGTTTTTGCGCGTTTTCTCGTCGCAAACCGAAATATAGCAATTGTGAGCCGCGTGTGTCCGTTTGATGAACCCACGCGACGTCACTATGAGTGTATAAGATATCCAACATTCGTGCGGAAATAATTAATAAGCTATATGTTTACAGAGGAAGAAAAATTATTATGGCAATATATTTCTCTAGCATGTACTTTTTGTGCGTGGAAATTGAGCGTTTCAGGGGCGGCAAGTGACTTTTTGATCCTTGGCAATATGGTGCCGAGGGATCAAAATGCTGATACAAACGTCACTGCACTGCTGTGTGGAAATTATACGAGAGGATGACTAAATTCTCGCGCGGTCGCTATTGTAGAGCAATTCGAGCCCCTTAGCACATATAAGTGCGACAACGCGTAAAGTAAATTTAACAAATGGCAAAAATCACACACACCAATTTAACCTAAAAGCGTGCGCTGATCTTCGCTGCTTTCTGCAAATTCTGCTCCTTCGCGTATTCCGGTAAAATCGGCATTGAGACCTCACGGTGGTCAATATCACCGTAAAACGTGTCAAAATAGTATATTCGTATTTTAGCCCATATCCAATATACAGGAGATTCACTATGTCTCTGCCACGATAAAATTGTCTCACGCGCGACTCAAGCAACAAGAAACCTTTGATAACGTACAGCATTGCAGCAGATTGTAGGGGAGTAACTGTACATACTTGTTACGCAAGCGCACAAAACAGGACAATTACTTTTAAATCGCTGCATAATGACACTTTTATATATGGGCTTGTTATTGTAGAGTGCTGGCACGGCACTTTTCATGTTTTGTTAACTGTAATTGTGATAGCAAACATAAATAAACCGCAGACTAAAGCTCCACCGGCCTCCACCATATGCACACACACACACACACACACACACACACACACACACACACACACACACACACACACACACACACACACACACACACACACACACACATACACATGCCACGACAAAACAGAACCATTATGTCTTAAATGCTCAATTTGGGCCATACGCTGACGAATTTAAGGTCAATCTCTATGTAAATTAAAAGAAGCGTACATTTGTTCGCACGGAGGAACAATGAAGGCAGGATATGAAACTCGATTAGCCGGGGGGGCGGGGGGGGGGGGCGCTTCACACTGCACCGCAGACATAAAGAATATCAGATTGCATAATACTAACTATATATATATATATATATATATTTATAAATTAATCTATAATATATAATATATATATATAATATAGTAATATATAAATAGTAATAGTAAGATGACACTCCGATATTAGGAGAGCTGATGTTTCATCCAGAGGCAACTGCCAGGCCCCGTGCTGCTTGATATTAGCTTTTGCCTACTTTTGCTATTTGCTCCAACGCGTCAGAAAACAAGGCAATGAAAATCCACGTCTGCACGCCGTTGTTAATAGCACTAGGGCGGAAACACCACGAACGACAACCCATTCTCCGCGTAGCAGCACGGAACAGTGAGCAGTGTTGCAGATTCCTCTGGCAGTGAAGGTGATATAATTTTTGAACTCAATATTTAAAAGTAATCTATGCTACTGCATGACAAATATAATTGTATTAACATCAATTTTATTATACTTGGCCTGATGATAATCTTGTGTTTGCGAACTCCTTTTAATGAACGTGTAAATACTAGTTTTTCGCAATAAACTCTATTACTATCATCTATCTATCTATCTATCTATCTATATGCACATCTATCATCTCACTATCATCATCTTACTATCTACACTCATAAGGTCCACGAACAAGCGCTGTCGTCGCGCTGCTATGTATTCTAGAAACTAAAAATTCGGTCAATGAAGCTGTCATTGCGTCTTTATATACCAATCAAAAAAATTTTAAATATAAAGCAAACGAGATACATTAACGTAAGTATTAACATGTGTATTTACTCTACTCTTTGAATATATCAAGAGTCTAAATAAGAAAGAGTAATGACACGGTTTAAAAACAGCGTTGGCATAGTTTCACCTATGTAAATATCTATCAATATGTCAAAAATATTATTCAAACATTTACCTGTTATTTCTCTAGATTCTTCCCTTAATCAACATATATTCCATAATCACCTTGAAAATCGTAAGTTCTTCAAAAAAATTATTGATATCAACATGTTTCGCACAGTTCACGCATCGAATCAGTTAGACCTAAACTAAGCATAGAAATATTTACAAGTTAAAACCTATGGGTAAAACGCTGTAAAAACCGTGTCATACTCTTCCCTATTATAATATGATAATATAAATATATATATAAATTAATATAGTTTTAATTATATATATATTATATATCGCGTATACCTAGATGAGAAAAGCGTGTATAATTACGGTATGCTTTTAATTATTCCTAACCGCATTTATTTATTATCCTTAACCTATTTTAATACCCGAAAGAAAATGAGCTATCTTAGATCCTCCTGACCGATCTATCGGTATAGAGGTACTTAAAGTATCTAAAACAGGTATGTCCATGGACAAGCGACATCGTCAGAGAACCTATGCTACCACACCTAATAGCGCAGAATCCGGTCGCGACAAAAAAAGAGTACCTTGTGAACTAGTTGTTTCGTAATATAGGCGCAAAGTATTTAAACAGCCAACGTCGCTAAAACCCAACACATGCGTCGAGTCCTAGAGCATATATCATTATGTAACAGGCCCCCTTGGCCGCTAATTGCAGAGTAAAACATTGCAAGACGGCGGCAAATTTACTGCCACTATTACTTATTGACGTAACATTTTATATGCCAACTAATAGTCAAGTTCGTTATAGAGCGCCGATATATTATTAAGTTTTTCGTTAACGGATTTCGCGGCACTTCGTTCTGCCGATTGCTCAGTCCTCATTCTTACGCTGGTGTCCTTCATTACGCCTCGCCCACTTCGTCTAGCTATACCACTCTCTCCCTCCCTCATGCATCCCGTTCACTATACGGCTGTTTCAGCTCTTCTGACACAGCGGTCAGAAATCCCCATCGGAAACGATTTCGCCACGGAAAATCATAACGCTGTGCTCGGTGAGCTCACACAGCCAATCTGTGTCCATCACCTCATGCACCGACGACACACAGCAGCAGTCATGCACTATATTCGCCATCTTAGATGGGTCCTAACAGCTCCGACAACAACTAAACAACGGATCGCAACAGAGACATCTGCGCCGTTAATTGAACAACGCGCGGACATGTTTGGCTTAGCGTAGCGCTTGCCAGCTAAAGTAGCAACTTGCTTAATTACAGCCGACGAAATAAGCTAAAACATTCAATGAGGAAACCACGTCTGACCAAACACTCTGCCATAAAACAGCGAGCGAACGCGCGCGGCTGCGAAGTATTGGCCAAGGTGAATTTGAATAATTTTCTTAAGCCCGGCTGTGGAAGCAACCTCAACACGCCAGACGCGTTCCGACAATTAAGCCGCTGCGGCGTCCTAGAATTAAATTTGAATTACGGATGAACATTATAACATGCCGTTGACGTCTAAATCAGCAAAAACAAACACGTTCGCAATCAGAAAAAAGCCGCTACGTCAAGGTTACAAAATAAATAGGTGCGACGGATCGGTCGTTCCACAAGGCGCATGCGCACAGCAGTACGGCAACTAGTTATGCTATGAATAGAATTACAGGTAGGCAAAAGACGAGAAAACCTGCAAAAGCTAGGCAGTTCGAAGAGTGTGAAGACTAGCTCTCTTATGTGAGACAGGTCCTATTGAGGTAATGAACATTCTTAAAGTGAGCAACCTCTGATCTGTGAGACATGCTAGTCTGATTGTGAGACCAGGTAGTGAATGAATCTGTGAGAGCAGCTTTCTAAAAAGGATCAACTCTCTGATGGTGAAACATTATACTGAGACGAAACAAGTTCTGTGAGGTGACGAGATGCGACCTCTACTACAGCACGTAGATCGAAGAAACTCTACTAAAACACTTGCACCTCTAATCTACATGAGAACAACCTCTACTACAAAACAACACTACGTACAGACAATCTTACTACAGATAACCTCATACACAACAATCTCTACTACAGACAACCTCTACTGTCAACAGACACTCTACTTAACAGACAACCTCTACTACCAGACAGCCTCTACTTACACGACAATCTCTACAGCAGACAATCTCTCACACAAGACAACCTCTACACATATAGACAGCCTCACTACAGACAGTCTCTACTACACGACAATCTCTAACTACAGACAAAACATCTACTACAGACAATCTTACTACAGATAGACCTCTACTACATACAACCTAACTACGGACAATCCTTAACTACAGATAAGCCTCTACTACAACAACCTCTACTACAGAACAACTCTACTACAGACAATCGCTATTACATACCAACCCTACACAGAACCATCTCTACTACATACAACCTCTACATACACAATCTCTACTACACACAACCTCTACTACAGACAACTCTACTACAGACAACCCTACTACAAGACAACCTCACTACAACAATCTCTAACAACAATAACCTTACTACAAGACACAATCCTACACAGACAACGCTCTACACAGACAACCCTACTACATACAACTTTACTAACAGACAACCCTATACAGACGAATTTCCTACTACAGACAATCTCTACTACATACAACCTCAGCGCAGGCAATTCGTTAATAATCCAATATTCACACAAAACGCGTCTGCGCGAGCAGGCGGCAAGTCCAGCAACATGTCGATCAGAACCGTGAAAGAGCAAAAGTGAGCATGCTCGCCGAAATAACAGGTAAACCATGCCGTCACGCGCTTCATCTCGTTTACGTCTGCTTTTTTCGCCGAAGTTGCGCCGCCCAATGTCTATTATAGTTGAGACCTTACAATCGGTTTTGGGCGGAGAGATGCGTAAGAGTTACAGGATCCGCTGGATCGCTGAGTACCGGATATTGACTCGAAAATGATAGGATTAGAGACAATAATGTAACGCTACACAGAGAAGAGTTGGTCAGCATCCATACATCTGTGGTTATAATACGTAGCCAGGGTAGGATGGGACTAGTTGGTTCTAATCTAGATGTGTGAAGGTGTACAATGAATAGAGGAATTGGGGCTGGGTGTATCTTCGATAGGAGTGTATTGGGGTGTTATAGGATACGTACTTAGGCGTGTGTGATTGTTTCTTGGATAAAGAGCGTGTTGGGGTGAATGTACCTTAATAAGTACGTGTTCGGTGTGATGAGGCTTGAATAAGGGAGCGGTTGGTGTGATGTACACTGATAAGGAGCCTGTTGGGTGAATTGTACTTGAATAAAGGACGCGTGTTGGTGTGATTGAGCTTGAATAAGGTAGCGTGTTGTCGTGATTGAGGCTTGAAATAAGTAGCGTGTTGGTGGATTGTAGCTTGAAAAGGTGCGGTGGTGTTGAACAGCATTGAATAAGGTAACATGATATGGTGTAATGACCTTGAATAACGTACGTGTTGTGTGATTGTATAGCTTGGATAAAGGTACCTGTGGTGTGATGTAAGGCTTGACAAGGCTAGCGGTTGGTGTGGATTGTAGCTTAATAAGTAGCCTGTGTGGAGTGGTATTGTAGCTTGAATAAAGGTAGCTGTGTTGTGAGATCTGTACTTGAAAAGGTAGGGCGTGTTGTGTGATTGAGCTGAAATAAGGTAGCGTGTGGTGTGATTGTACCTGAACAGGTAGACGTTGTGTGATGTAGCTGAAGTAAGGTAGCGCGTGTTGGTGCGATGTAGCTGGGATAAAGTGTACGCGTGTGGCGCGATTGTAGCTGGAATAAGTGCGGTTGTGCGATGTAGCTTGAATAAAGTAAGCGTGTGGTGGATTGAGCTGAATAAGGGTAAGCGTGTTGGTGCGAATTGTAGCTGAAATAAGGTAGCGTGTGGTTGGTGCATTGTAGCCTTGAATAAGCAGCGTGTTTGGTGATTGAGCTTTGATAAGACGATGTAAGGTGGTTGAAAACAACCTTAGCGTCCGCAATTAGCCGATGTAGCCTAGCATGGTGCAGCATGCGTCCATAAGCAGCGATTTTCATGACGCATAATGAAAAACTGTTTTGTAAGTATATCTAATTAAAATGAAAAGTGTAGCACACCTTAATACGTGCGAAACTCTAATAGTTTAATAAATATCGAAAACACAGCTTCGTCCTTAGGATCATCCTTACAAACGTCGGCGTAAGTGAGTAGTGAGAACGTCAAATCTAGAGCTGTAGTGACAATGACTTACATTCTTAGTAAAGAAACGAACGCATAAAATGCTCTGAAAGGCAAAGCTGCATATTGTTAAGTAACGCAAAGTAACTAATGATGAATTGGTGACATGGCTAACCTGTGCTCTCGCTAGCTCTAACGCCTCCGCGTCCCGTAGGAATATGTAAGCCACCCATGCGTTTTAATTGTGCGGGATTTGCAAGTATGGCCAAGTTGAGTGAGGACGATCTGGCTATACAGTCTTGAGGAAGCTATATATATCAAATTTAATGTGGTGTGTTTTGTGTGTGTGTTTGTGTGCTGCGGCGATGCGTGCGTGCGTGCGTAGCGTGCGTGCGTGCGGCGTGTGTGTGTGATCGCGATTCACAATCATACTGAGTACAACAGTTCACTTTTTGCTCAGGGCGTTCATCAGCGGCATATATCAAAAATCATGCGTGCATCGCGTCTGTGCCGGCCGTCAGTCAGGGTCAGGGTAGGGTTAGCTGAATCTAAAGTACGGAGCCCGTATGTTATGCTAGAGAAAGCGTAAAAATGCCACAACAGGCGATTATCCATTAACATTTCACAACCATTCTCCATACGCAAATCGAGCATGCATCCCAATTATTGACTAACTAGGCATTACACAACAGTCCGGCTAGGCAATCACTAAATATGCATACACAATGCGCACAGCAAAACGAAACAACAAACACATCGCCAAGCCAGCCATACGCAAACCAATACACAGCCAAACCACCACACATCGCCGCAAAGGCATCGTAAATGCATCGTGATTGTGCGCAAAACATAGCTACATACGTACGTACATACCATAGCGTAAACCATAATATAGAGATAGCCGTGGCTACGCGTCCGTTACCAGACCGCCTCAGGCTCCCCAGCACGCGTCTCGTAATATTTTCTAGTTGAACCAACTATATTTTTCAGTCTAAAACAAAAACAAAGTTTTTACCATAATCTACTTACCTTTAGTATTTATCAAAAAACAATGTTTTGTAACTTTGAACAATAGTAAATCCCAGTAAAACAACGCTTGAGAAGGGGGCGTAGCCTAAATCGGACTGATTGGGAATCTTGTGAGCTGTAAGGATGGACCGACCACGCGTAAGCCCACTGCGTATTAGTACAGTGCCCTCAGTATGATTATCATAAAGGCTGTCCTAGCTAGTAAATCAATAATATAATAGTTATATATATAATATATATAAAATAATCATATATATAATATATAATATATTAATAGATCAATATATCGTGCGTGCGCGCAACGCGCAGCGCCGCCGCATGGTGGGTGTGTTGTGTGTGTTGTGTGTGTTGTGGGTGTTGTGTGTGTGGTTGTGGTGTAGGTGGTGTTGGTGGTTGGTTGTTAGAGAGTGGTGTGTTTGTGGTGGGTGTGTGTGTTGTGTGTTGTGGCGTGTGGTGCGTGTGCCTCAATACGGAACGCTCCCGGCGATTAAATCAGTAATCAGGACCTCATGATAAGACCAGACCGCAAACGCACAGCAAGCCGAGCGTGGCATTATATCTAATTGGCGAAGCAAAAAGTCACAAAAATGACGTAGTGTGACGATGCCAGCCGGACAGGCGAAGACCGCCACATCGGGCTGTTGCTGTTGCCGGGATCCGACCCGCGCCCCTGGGCAGGCGGGTCGTCGTGGGAATAGAAATTACGCGAATAGTGTTTATGGCGCGAATTCCCAGCAAACAGTTCTGTTTCAGTAAATGTGCCAGTCCAACTGGCGTCGAGAGAGAGAAGAGAGAGAGAGATTGAGAAGAGAGAGAGAAAGAGAGAGAGAGAGAGCGCAGAGAGCGAAGAGAAGAACAGAACAGAGGGAGGAGCGTATAAGAAAAGGGAGGGAGAGCGCGCGGGGATTTCTAGACTGCCACACCCATAGACACAGAACACAAGAACATGCCGCAGACACCCACACACAGTTACAAACACACACGACACACACACACAGCAACACACACACACCACATACACACACACACACACAAACACACACACAACAACACACACCACACAGCACACACACGGTGGGCCACACCAACACACACCACAACACACACACGATTCTGCCGCGGCACACACACACACACTGTCCACATTAAAAAAAAGAAAAGAGTGAAAGAATAAGAGAGAGAGAGAGAAGAGATAGATAAAAAGAAAAAGCGACGGAAGGGCCAGAGGAAACAGAGAGCGTGCCTCCCAGCAGAGTGAGGTGAGAGTGATAAGGAATGAGTAATATAGGTGAGTGAGTGAGTGAGTGAGTAGGAGTGAGTGAGTGAGTGACGGAGTGAGCGCAGAGATGAGAAAGGAGGAAGTAGGTGTGTGGGTGCAGCTGGCTGCTACACGTAGCCAGCAGTAATGTAACGAAATAAAAGACTTCATTAAGGCGGAAGGTACATCAGCACAATTGCATAATAGCTGAGCAATTAAGGGAAAATAGCCGAGTAACAAAGTAACGCGCCGTTCATGAAAAGTAAGCTGAACGACTGAATGTGAGAATATCATCCTCCTAAGAATAGCACACTGACAACAGTATAACGATAGTATATTAAATCGATGAATAAATCAATATCGCCGTTCAGCAAACGCCTCGCTCCGGCATATCTTACCACTCAAATCCCCGCCTCATTTAAACAAGCCTGGCCTCAATTTCCGCGTTGATTCATAGTTTCTGTCGGACTCCATAGTAACGATGGTGAAAAAGCTCGCAAACTTTCGCTCATCCGCGACTGCAATCAGGTTTTCAGTTCGCAAAAAAAAAATGTCATCATGACGAAAACCTCCGGATATAAAAACCCATCCAATAACTGACAAAGTACGTCAGTAACCAGTGTGCAACGCGGCCCGCCGTGATTAACAGTGAAAAGCGGGACGTCTGTTGCTATGACAACAACGCTGCGTCCATTAATCATTTACATTACAACTTTAGCGGAGCTGAAAATTTTTAACACCAGTGGTGGGGCGGCGCCACAAAGTCTGAGACGGATGAATCCCGACTCCCATAACGTCAACCGCGCGACTCCGGGCTCCCTCGGCAACAACCTAGCATAGTCATCAATACGGAGTCCCGAATCCAGGAGTGTCGTTAACATCGTTTCCTTAAAATAATAACTGCTGTGCCAGGATCGTGTGAGTCGTGGCTGCGCTAGACACAGCGCTTCTCCATTCGGGCGGATTCTCTGCGCAGCTCATTGATACTACTAACAGACTCGTCGCTAAGCATGAATGCCGCAGTAATGATGGATAGTATTAGATTATATAGTTGTAGTACTTGGAGTCGGTATGAGTAGTGGTAGTGTAGTGGTAAAGTGGTCCAGTGTAGTGGTAGTGTAGTGAGTGCCCTAGGGGTAATCCCGACACGGTATGAGGGAAGCGCACAGGCGTATACTAGTTAACGCGTGCCTAGTTTTTGGATTTATGTCGCTCCTGACGTATATGCAGACGGTGATTGCCGGTAGGAAATAACAGGTAGTACGCACGTGTAGACAGACCACAGTTAGATCGGTAACTGTACGTATAGCTTATTGCTTCTTACTAATTTACACAATAAATTCCGTCTGCATTCGTATATGCAGCGGATCAATATACTATCTCGTATAATATACAAGGCATAACGCTCGCCGGCTTGCTCCTCTCTCACGTTCGCGCTCTAGCTTCGTGTAGTACCCTAGGCCAGGCCTCCACGGTGTCTCGCTTGTAGTCGCGTCATGGCCTCTACCTAACTGAAATCCCAGTTCTCTCCTTCCCGCCGTTTTATTCCCCTCTCCCGCGTCTCACGTCACTTAACCTGAAAACCGCCTCTACCCCTCCGTTATCTCTGCTCCCTGCAGATCTACTAACGGCATTTCTCCTCTTTCCTCGTCCTCTGCTTCTCTTCTCTTCTCGCTACCTAGACGTGAAAATAACGCTCATCGCTGCTCGTTCGTCGCCTATATAACGCTAGCTGCCAGCGCCTCCCTACCGGCGTGTTTTGCACGCGTTTGTCAAACACCACACAGATTTGCGTTCGCATGGTTCAATCGCTTTCACACTGCTGACCAAACCCGTGGCGTAACGTATGATTGCAAATCATCTTATGCAACTCGATTCTAATAAATATTCCTCTCTTCGAAAACTTAGACTATCATTCATCAAATCTCCGCATACATATGTTGACCCAAAAGTACATAACGCGTGATTATATCTATATGCAGCGTACGCTTTCGCGTAGCACTCCTTGTTTCCCGCGACATAAGTATATAGTAATGGAGTATGATCCAAGATGGCTCGCCCAGGTTTATACGAATAATCTATTCTGTCTATAGATATGCCTCACTTTAAGTCAATATATGTTATTCCATCCTATAGCTGTATAAATCTATTCACCCTGATTAGCACTGCTCTCTGTGATTACACACCCCGCCCGAATCCCAACAGTAAGTGTAGGGTAGTGGTAGTGGAGTGTAAAGTGTAGTGTAGTGTAGTGAGTGGCCAGATAGTACAGTAGTATAATATAGTAGTAGTAGTAGTATAGGAGTAGTAGTAATACTGTAAATAGTACGTAGTAGTATAGTAGAGTATAGTAGTATTAGCGGTAGATGTAGTGCAGTAGTAGAGTATGTGGTATTAGTAATGATGGTATGTGGAGTGGTGGTAGTGGCAGGGGAAATAGCAATGACATAGCGTAGCGTAGGGTAATGGTAGGCGTAGTGGCAGTGGCAATAGCATGGGCATTGCAGGCGCAGTAGCAGTAAGTCAGCAAGGGGCATGGCATGCCAGTGAACAGTACAAGGGGTACGAGTAGGGTAGTAACATGTAGTGGCAGTGGCAGGGGCTGTGACAGTACATAGCATAAGAGAAGGTAGTGCAAGACCGAGTATCCCACTCAAGCCACCTGATCACCTCCGCATGACGCGCCCTCTGAGAAGCACCGAGCCATTGATTTACGCGCGAAAGAACGAAACGCCGTAAAGCCATACACATAATAAAGACCGACCATTGCTCACACGCGGTTCCGTTTGTACGCACCTCGCAGCATTCGCGACCGAGTGTAAAAAACCCTAAAAATCTAAATAGCAAATCAGCGAAGAAATGAGCAAAAATTGCGGGCAGCGCAGAGGCGAGCGTTTTACGACGCCTCGCATTCCGAGCACATTTGAGGGGAGGGCGCATCAATGACGCGTTTGCCGAACGAGTCGAAATAATGGCTCGTTCAAACCTACGGCAAGCGAAGGGAATTCTGTCAGTGAATCAAGAACCTCTTCACCTTGGCCTGGAACTCAGGAATTCCAAATGACGCAAAACGCCTAACCGGACGTTACTGTAGATTTATCGCACAAACATTGCAGAAACGCAGACCGCGCACTGCAAATGCTAATTAACGAAGACCGAAACTATAAATCTGCAGTCACGCTGGTAGAGACATTGGCCGACACCGGCGCTGAGCTTCTATCTATCAACGTTGGTCTAGAGAGCGGTTGCATCAACATAATCTACAACACGGGAATGTAGGTCTCTAAACACGGGGGTAATTTACCTCGAAAACTCCCAGTTTGAAACACGTAAATGTATATTATTACCACTCCCTCAAGCATGAAAGACAAGTCTAATCCTAAACACGCGAATAGCGTTCGAACAACGTGCCCCCAGGCAAAGACCTAAGTTATAGCCTATAGTTCAGAAACGCGTACGACGGATCTTGAACACTAACCGCATAAGTCAATTTCAATCAGCATTCACGACAAGCAAGGACCTCTCAC
>NW_014577233.1:231559-244561 GCF_000485595.1 Priapulus caudatus
TTACTACAGACAATCTCTACTACAGACAACCTCTACTACAGACAGCCTCTACTACAGGCAATCTCTACAACAGATAACCTTTACTACAGACAATCTCTACTACAGACAACCTCTACTACAGACAACCTCTACTACATACAACCTTTACTACAGACAACCTCTACTACAGACAATTTCTACTACAGACAATCTCTACTACATACAACCTCAGCGCAGGCAATTCTGTTAATATCCAATTTTCACACAAAACGCGTCTTGCGCGAGCAGCGGCAAGCCAGCAACGTCGTCAGAACCGTGAAAGAAGCAAAGTGAGCATTGCTCGCGAAATAACAGGTAAACTCAGCCGTCACGCGCTTCATTCGTTACTGCTTTTTTCGCCGGGAGTTGCGCCGGCAATGTCTATTAGTAGTTTATACCTACATCGCGTTTTGGCGGAGAGATGCGTAATGAGTTCACGGATCGGCTGGATCGGCTGGAGTTTACGGATATTGACTGTAAAATGATTAGGATGTAGATACAATAATGTAACCTAACAGAGAAGAGTTGGGTCACATCCATACTCTGTTGGGTTATATTACTGTATCCAGGTAGGATGGGGAGCTAGTTTGGTTATATCTTAGATGTGGTGAAGGGGTTGTACAATGAATAGGATGGGATGTTGGGGTGGTTGTATCTTCGATAGGATGGTGGTATTGGGGGTGGTTATAGGATAGACTTATGGCGTGGGTGGTGATTGTTTCTTGGATAAAGTAGCGTGTTGGGGTGATTGTACCTTAGATAAGGTAGCGTGTTGGTGTGATTGTAGCTTGAATAAGGTAGCGTGTTGGTGATATATATATTATTTATATACGGTATTTACCAGTATGAGGAAAAGCGTGTATAATTACGTTATGCCTTTTAATTATTCCTTAACCGGCATTTTTATTTTATTCCTTAACTATTTAATTACCGAAAGAAAATTAGCTATCTTAGATCCTCCGGTGACCGATTTCTATCGGTTTATAGAGGTAGTTAAAGTTATCTAGAACGTGGGTTATGCTCGGGACAATAGCGACATCGGTCGATGAACTATGGCGTCACACGCTAATACGCAGGAATCCGGTCCGACAAACAAATAGTACCGTAACTAGTTTTTTTTCGGTAATATAGGCGCAGTATTTAATGCTAGCGTGGTTCGCTTAACCAACACATGGCGTCGATTCCTATGACATGATGATTCATATGTTACAGCACCCTTGCCGCTATATTGCAGAGTAAACATTGCAAGACGGGCAAATTACTGCCAGCTATTTACTTATTGAGCGTAGACATTTTTATATGGCCAACTAATAGTAGTTCGTTTTATAACGTCGATATTTATTAAGTTTTTTTCGTTAACGAGTTTTTTCGCGGCACTTCGTTCTGCCGATCTCTCCTTCATCTCGCTGTGTGGGTCTCTTTCATTACGCCTCGCCCGCTTCTTCTTTAGCTATACCACTCTCTTCCCCTCCCTCTATGCACACGTTCACTATACCCTGTTTTCAGTCTCTGACCAGCGGGTCAGAAACCCCCATCGGAAACGATTTCTGCCACCGGAAAATTCATACGCTGGTGCTCGGTGACCACACAGCCATCTGTGTCCATCACCCATGCACCGACGACACACAGCACAGGTCAGTGCACTATATTCTCATCTTTAGAGGGGTCATACACTCGGCAACAACTAAACAACGTGATCTGTCAACAGGAGACATCTGTCGCCGGTTGAATTGAACAAGCCGGCGGGACATGTTTGGCTTAGCGTTAGCGCTTGCCACGCTATAAGTAAGCACTTTGATTAATTACAGCCGACTGAATTAGCTGTAAAACATTTCAATGAGGAAACCACGGTCTGGACAAACACTCTGATAAATTACAGCGAGCGACGCGCGCGCGCGAAGTATTGGCATTTGGGAAATTTGAATAAATTTTCAGCCCGGCTGTGGAAGCAGAGCCTCACACGCTCGATCGCTCCGACAATTATAGCCGCTGCGGCGTATTAGAATTAAATTGAATTACGGATGAATTATTAACTTGCCGTTTGACGTCTAAATCAGCATAAAACACACTTTTCGCAATCAGAAAAAAGCCGTCTCGCAGTTACTATAAATAAATAGGTGCGACGGATCGGTCGTCCACAGGGCGCATGCGCACAGCAGGTACGGCACAGTTTATTGCTTGATAGAATTACAGGTATGCAAGAAGAGAGAAAACTCTGCAAAACGTGAGGCAGTTTTCTAAGAGGTGAGATAGCTCTCTGATTGTGAAACAGGTCTCTTTGAGGTAAGACATTTCTCTTAGAGGTGAGGCAACTCTCTGATTGTGAGACAGCTAGCTGATTGTGAGACAGGTAGGTGAATGAATCTGTGAGACAGCTTTCTAAAAGGGGATGCAACTCTCTGATTGTGAAACAGTTATCTGAGACCTGAAACAGTTCTGTGAGGGACGAGATGCGACCTCTACTACAGCACGTAGATGCGAGAAAACTTCTACTAAAGACAACCTCTACTACAGACAACCTCTACTACAAACAACATCTACTACAGACAATCTTTACTACAGATAACCTCTATACTACAGACAATCTCTACTACAGACAACCTCTACTACAGACAATCTCTACTACAGACAACCTCTACTACAGACAGGCCTCTACTAACAGGACAATCTTCGAACTTATACTACCAGACAATGCTCTCTACAGACAACCTCTATTCATCATAAGACCCTCTACTCAGACTCCTACTACAGACTAACCTTAAGCATCTCTACTACAGACAATCTACTACGCGCTTCACAGGACATACTAAGCATCCTACTACAGACACATCTTATCCAGACAGTACAAGATAACCTTACTACAATACAAGATCTCTACTACGGACAATCTCTACTACAGATAACCTCTACTACAGACAACCTCTACTACAGACAACCTCTACTACAGACAATCTCTATTACATACAACCTCTACTACCTCTCATAACCTATACTACAGACAATCTCTCTACATACAAACCTCTACCATCTACTACAGACAACTTCTACTACAGACAATCTCTACTACAGACACTTACAGCGCTCTTAGCTACAGAAATCTCTACACAGATAACTTTACTACAGACAATCTCTACTACAGGACAACGCTCTACTACAGAACAAAAACGCTCTACTAAATACAACCTTTACTTACAGAACAACCTCTACTAAGACAATTTCTACTACAGACAGATCTTACTACATCAACCTGCAGGCGGCAGCAATTCTGTTAAGTATCGCAACTTTTCAACACAAAACAGGTCTTGCTGCGAGCAGCGTGCAAGCCAGCAACGTCGTCAGAACCAGTGAAAGAAGGCAAAGTGAGCCATTGCTCGCGAAAGATAACAGGTAAACTCAGGCCGTTTCACGCGCTTAATTGTTACTTCGCTTTTTCGCCGGGAGTTGCTGCCGGCAATGTCTATTAGTAGTTTAATACCTACAATCGCGTTTTTGGCGAGATGAATGGCTAATGAGTTCAGCGGATCGGCTGGATCTGGACTGAGGTTTACGGAATATGACTGTAAATGATTAGGATGTAGATACAGTAATGTAACCTAACAGAGAAGAGTTGAGGTCAAGCATCCATACTCTGTTGGGTTATATTTCACTGTATCCAGGTGGATGGGGAGAGTTTGCGTTAATATTTAGATGTGGTGAAGAGGGTTTGTACAATGAATAGGATGGGATGTTGGGGTGGTTGTATGCTTCGATATGGATGGTGGTATTGGGGGTGGTTATAGGTATGGAGACTTATGGGTGGGTGGTGATTGTTTCTTATTGGAATAAGTAGGTGTTGGGGGAGTTGTAGCCTTAGATTAGGTAGCGTGTTGGTGTGCATTGAGCTGAATAGGTAGCGTGTTGGTTGTGATTGTAGCTGGAATAAGGAAGCGTATGGTGTGATATTGTAGCTTGAATAAGTCTAGCGTGTTGGTGTGATGTAGCTTTGAATAAGGTAGCGTGTTGGTGTGATTGTAAGCTTGAATAAGCGTAAGCGGTTGCGTGTGATTGTAGCTTGAATAAGGTAAGCGTGTTCGGTGTGTTTGTAGCTTGGAATAAGGTAGCATGTTGGTGTGATTGTAGCTTGGATAAGTAGCGTGTTGTGTGATTTGTACTTGGATATAGGTAACACGCTGTTGGTGTGATTGTAGCTTGAATAGTATAGCGTGTTGGTGGATTGTAGCTTGATAAGGTAGCCTGTTGGTGTGATGTAGCTTGGAATAACGTAGCAGTGTTGGTGCTGATTGTAGCTTGAATAATGGTAGCGTGTTGTGTGATTGTAGGCTGAATAAGTAGCGTGTTTGGTGTGATTTGTTACCTTGGATAAGTAGCTGTTGGTGTGATTGTAGCTTGAATAAGGTAGCGTGTTGGTGCGATTGTAGCTGGAATAAGGTAGCGTGTTGGTGCGATTGTAGCTTGAATAAGGTAGCGTGTTGGTGCGATTGTAGCTTGAATAAGGTAGCGTGTTGGTGTGATTGTAGCTTGAATAAGGTAGCTGTTGGTGCGATTGTAGCTGGAATAAGGTAGCGTGTTGGTGTGATTGTAGCTTGAATAAGGTAGCCGTGTCTTGGTGTGATTGTAGCTTGGATAAGATGATGTGTAAGGGGTGGTTGAAAACAACCTTAGCGTCCGCATTAGCGATGTAGGCCTAGGCTGTGCATGCATGCGTCATAACCTTTTCATGACGTCATAATGGAAACTAACTGTTGTTGTATGTATATGCTATATAAATATGAAAATTTTTAGCACACTTAATCGTGCAAATTCTAATAGTTAATAAATACGGAACACACTTCGTCCTTAGGATCAACCTTCAAGGTCGGCTAGTGGTAGGAGAAGCAGTCAAATCTAGAGTGTAGTGACAATGACTTACATTCTAGTAAAGAAACGACGCATGAAAATGCTCTGAAAGGCAAAGCTGGCATATGTTTATAGTAACCAAATGTACGAATGGATGAATTGGGTGACATGGCTAACTGTGCTTCGCTGCTTCTACCCTCCCGCGTCCTAGGAATATGTAAGCAACATTGCGGTTTTAATTTGTGCGGGGATTTGCAAGGTATTGCCAAGGTTGAGTGAGGCGATCTGGGCTATACAGGTCTGAGGAAGGCTATATATATATATTTATATGTGTGTGTGTGTGTGTGTGTGTGTGCGTGCGTGCGTGCGTGCGTGCGTGCGTGCGTGCGTGTGTGTGTGTATCCGATTCACAACTACTGAGTTACAACGTTCAACTGTTGCTTCAGGCGTTCATGCGTGCATATTATCATAATAATCATCGTTGGCATCGGCGTCTGTGCCGGCCGTCAAGGTCAGGGTCAGGGTTAGGGTTTGCGTGATCTAAAGTTTACGCCCGGTATTTATTGCTAGAGAAAGAGAATGCCACAAAGGCGAATTTCCATTACATTTCCAACCATTTCCATAGGCAAATCGAGCATGCAGTCCCATATTATGTGACTAACTAGGCATCACAAACAGTCGGCTAGTCATATGCACTAATATGCATACACACGCACAGCACGAACAACAACACAGCCAAGCCACCATACGGCCAAACCAATACACAGCCAAACCACCACACATCGCCCAAAGTGCATCGTAAATGCATTCGTGATTGTGCGCAAAACATAGGCCTACATACGTTACGTACATACCATACGTAAACCATAATATATAGTATAGGCCGTGGCTACGCGTCCGGTTACCGGACGCCCAGCTCCCAGGCTACGCGTCTGGTAATATATTTCTCAGTGAACCAACTATATTTTTTCAGTCTAAAAACAAGAAACAATAGTTTTTACCATAATATACTTAGGGCCTTTAGTATTTTATCAAAAACAATGTTTATGTAACTTTGAAGCAATAGTAAATCCCAGTAAAATCAACTGCTCCTGAGTGAAGGGGGCGTAGCCTAATCGGACGTGATTGGGAATCTGTGTTGATAGCTTTGTAATGGATGGACCGACGACGCGTAGCCACTGCGTTTAGTAGCAGTGCCTCTCAGTATGATTATCATAAAGGGCTGTCCTAGCTAGTATATAATCTATATAATAGATTATATATATATATATATAAAATATCATAATATATATATATATAGATATATATAATAGTATCACAGTATATGCGTGCGTGCGCTGCAGCGCGCGTGCGCGCGCCGTGGTGTGTGTGTGTGTGTGTGTGGTTGTGTGTGTTGTGTGTGTGTGTGTGTGTGTGTGTGTGTGTGTGTTAGGTGGTGTGTGGTGTGTGTGTGTGTTGTGTGAAGAGAGTGGTGTGTGTGTGTGTGTGTGGTGTGTGTGTGTGTGTGTTGTGTGCGTGTGGTGTGTGTGTCCTCAATACGGAACGCTCCCGGCGATGTAAATTCAGTAATCAGGACCTCATGATAATGACCCAGACCGCAACGCACAGCAAGCCGAGGCGTGGCATTATATCTAATTGCGAAGCAAAAATGTCACAAAAAAATTGACGTAGTGTGACGATGCCAGCGGACAGGCGAAGACCGCCACATCCGGGCAGTTGCTGTTGCCGGGATCCGACGCCGCGCCCCTGGTGCCAGGCGGCGTCGGGTGGGAATTAGAAAATTTACGCGAATAGTGTTTAATGGCGCGAATTCCCAGCAAACAGTTCTGTTTCAGTAAATGTGCCAGTCCAACTGGCGTCGAGAGAGAGAAGAGAGAGAGAGATTGAGAAGAGAGAGAGAAAGAGAGAGAGAGAGAGCGCAGAGAGCGAAGAGAAGAACAGAACAGAGGGAGGAGCGTATAAGAAAAGGGAGGGAGAGCGCGCGGGGATTTCTAGACTGCCACACCCATAGACACAGAACACAAGAACATGCCGCAGACACCCACACACAGTTACAAACACACACGACACACACACACAGCAACACACACACACCACATACACACACACACACACAAACACACACACAACAACACACACCACACAGCACACACACGGTGGGCCACACCAACACACACCACAACACACACACGATTCTGCCGCGGCACACACACACACACTGTCCACATTAAAAAAAAGAAAAGAGTGAAAGAATAAGAGAGAAGAGAGAGAGAGATAGATAGAAAGAAAGAAAGCGACGGAAGGGGCCAGAGGAACAGAGAGCGTGGCCGCGCCCAGCAGAGTGAGTGAGTGAGTGAGTGAGTAAGTGAATGAGTAATATAGGTGAGTGAGTGAGTGAGTGAGTGTGAGTGAGTGAGTGAGTGAGTGAGTGAGCCAGAGAGGGAGAAAGGAGGAGAGTAGGTTGGTGGTTGGGTGTGTAGCTGGGGCTGAGTGACACGTAGCCAAGGAAGGTAATGTAACGAAATAAAAAGATTCATTTAGGCGGGGAAGGTAAATTCAGAACAAATTGCATATAGCTGAGCATAGTAAGGAAATAGCGCGAGTACAAAGGTAACGCGCGTTCATGGAAAAAGTAAGCTGGAAGGACTGTAATGTGAGAATATTCATCCTCTCTAGATAGCAGCACTGACACAGTTATAACGATAGTATATGAAATCGATTGAATAAATCAATATCGCCTGTTCATCACCTCTGGCTTCGTTGTCATTATTTACCTCAATCCCCGCCTCATTTAAACAACCTTCAATTTCCGCGTTGATGTCAATGTTTCTTCGACGTTTCCATAGTAACGGATGGTGAAAAGCTGCAACTTTCTCTCATCCGGCGACTGCAATCAAGGTTTTCGTTCGCAAAAATGTCACAGACGAAACTCGGATAAAAACCCATCCAGATAACTTGACTAAATACGTCAGTAACAGTGTGCAACGCGGGCGCCCGCGGTTTGATGTTTAACAGTGAAAAGCGGGACCGTCTGTTGCTATGACAACACGCATTAATCTTTTACATTCAACTTTAGCGGAGCTGAAATTTTTATACACAAGTCTGAGACGGATGAATCCCGATCCTAGACTGTCACCGCGCTCGCTCTCCTCGCAACAAACCGCATAGTGCGATCAATACGGAGCCCATCCAGGAGTGTGTTGACATCGGTTTCTTCATAATAACTGCTGTTTGCCAGGATCGTGGTGAGGTTGTTGGGTGCGCAGACACAGCGCTTCTCATGCGGCCGATTCTTCTTGCGCAGCTTCATTTGATATCTCTCTAACAGACTCGTCTGCTAAGCATGAATTGCCGCAGTATGAATGGTATTAGTATTAGTATTAGTATTAGTTGTAGTAGTGGTAGTGGTAGTGGTAGTGGTAGTGGTAGTGGTAGTGGTAGTGGTAGTGGTAGTGGTAGTGGTAGTGGTAGTGTAGTGTAGTGGCCCTAGGGGTAGCCGACTACGGTACGACAGGCGTTATATAGTTAACGCGTGTCCTAGTTGTTTGGATTTAGTGTTCGCTCCTGCCGGTATATTAGGCAGGACGGTGATGCCGTAGGAAATAACAGGTAGTACCAGTGGAACAGAACACAGTTAGATTCGGTTAACTGTACGGTTATAGTTTTATTGCTTCTTACTAGTTTACAAATAATTCCCCTGCATTCGTATATGCAGCGGATCGTATATCTATCTCGTATAATATTACAGCATTAACGCGTCGCCGGCTTTGTCTTCCTCTCTCACGTTCGTCCTCGCTTCGTGTAGACCTAGGCAGCCTCCACGGGTGTCTCCCTTGTAGTCGCTCTTGGCTCTACCTAACTGAAATCCCGTTCTTCTCCTTCCCCGTTTTATTCCCCTCTCCCGTCGTTCTCCGGTTTTCACTTACCTGAAAACCCGGCCTTCTACTCCCTCCGTTATCTCTCTCCTCGAGATCTAAACGGCTTTCTCCCTCTTTCTCTTCGTCCTCTGCTTCTTCTTCTTCTTCTTCCTACCTAGACGTGAAAAATAACGCTCTCGCTGCTCGGTTCGGTGCGCCTTATATACCTAGCTGGCCCCGCCTCCCTCCGTGCCGTTGTTTTGCACGCGTTGTCAAAACACACACAGATTTCGTTCGCTGGTGCAATCGCTTTCACCTGCTGACGCAACCCGTGGCTGGTACGATGATTGCATCATCTTATGCAACTCGTTTCTAAGTAAATATTCCTCTCTTCGAAAACTTAGACTATTCATTCTATTCAAATCTCCTCATACATTATGTTGACCACTAGTACATAACCGCGTTGATTATTATTCTATTTATCGCGTTATCGCTTTTCGCGTAAGCACTCCTTGTTTTCCCCGACCATAGTAGTAGTAGTAATAGTATGATCCAAGATGGCTGCGCCCAGGTGTTGATCGATTATCTATGTGCTGTCTATAGTATATCCTCTCTTTAGTCAATATATGGTTATTCCATCTATACTGTGAGTTAAATCTATCACTCCTGATTTAGTCTACTGCTCCTGTGAGTTACACACCCCCGGAATCTCCACAGTAGTGGTAGTGGTAGTGGTAGTGGTAGTGGTAGTGGTAGTGGTAGTGGCAGTAGTAGTAGTAGTAGTAGTAGTAGTAGTAGTAGTAGTAGTAGTAGTAGTAATAGCTGTAGTAGTAGTAGTAGTAGTAGTAGTAGTAGTAGTAGTAGTAGTAGTAGTAGCGGTAGATGTAGTGGCAGTAGTGATGGTAGTGGTGGTAGTGGTAGTAATGATGGTAGTGGTGGTAGTGGTGGTAGTGGCAGGGGAAATAGCAATGACAGTAGCGGTAGCGGTAGTGGTAATGGTAGTGGTAGTGGCAGTGGCAATAGCAGTGGCATTGGCAGCGGCAGTAGCAGTAGTACAGGGGCAGTGGCAGTGGCAGTGGCAGTGACAGTAGGGGTAGAGGTAGTGGTAGTAACAGTGGTAGTGGCAGTGGCAGGGGCTGTGACAGTAGCAGTAGCAGTAGAGGTAGTGGTAGTGGCAGAGACGGTATCCCACTCCAGCCACCGATCACCTCCGCATGACGCCCCTCTGAGAAGCGAAGAGCATTGATTTACGCGCGAAGAGAAACGCCGTAAAGCCATACACATAATAAAGACCGACTCATTTCTCACCGGTTGCGTTTGTACGCTCTCGCATTCGGCGACCGAGTAATAAAAGGCCCTAAAAAATCTAATAAAATCAGCGAAGAAATGAGAAAAAACGCAGAGCGAGCGTTTTTTACGACGCTCCGCATTAGATTGCCCCATTTGGAGGGGGGAGGGGCATAGATTGACGGCGTTTTGCCGAACGAGTCGAATAATGGCTCGTTCAATCCTACGGCAAGGAGGAATTCTGGTCAGTGAATGCAAGACGCTCTCACCTTGCTGTGGAACTTCAGGATTTCAGTAATGACTGCAAAACCTACCGGCGTTACTGTATGATTTTAGTCGCACCATTGCAGAAACGCAGCCGCGCGACTGCAAAGGCTAATTAACGAGACTGAACTATATGCTGCAGTCACCTGTGTAGAGGACATTGGCCGACCGGCGGTCTGAGGCTTCTATCTATCACGGTTGGTTCTTAGAGAGCGGTTGGCATCAGAACATACATCTACAACACGTGAATGTAGGTCTCTAACACGGTAATTTACCTCGAAAACGTCTAGTTTGAAACACGTAAATGTATATTTATTACACGTCCCTCTAATAATGAAAGACATAGTCTTAGATCTAAACACGCGAATTTAGCGTTCGAACACGTTGCCCCAGGTTGCAAAGACCTAGTTATAGGCCTTATAGGTCTCAGAAACGCGTAACACGAGATCTTGAACACTTAACCGCATAAGTCAATTTCAAGTCTAGCAATTCTACGACAAGCAAAGGTTTCGTCGCGAAAATGCGAACAAAGCGCTATCGCTACAACGTGAAACATTTCATATTTTCAGCGGATCTATTGAATATTCCTCGCCGCCGAACACGAGTGGCGTTGACCGGGTGCAACAAGAACGCTTGCAAAAGTTATAGTATTGCGCCTGAAGTCCTCGCCTGAAGCTGCACGATGCGGTACAGCATCAGCCGACGAGGACCGACAGCAGCGACGCCTTGCGGACGACGCAGCACGAGCGCTGGCACGCTTTTTCGTTTCCTCGGCCAATTTCCGGCAGCGAAGATTAATAAAAACGCTCGTCATTGTCGTGCGCGGAAGAACGCGCGCCGCACCGTGCGACCTACATTTCCCGGGGACGGTCTAAGCAGCAGCAGCAGCAGCAGCGGCAGCAGCGGCGGCAGCAGCAGCAGCGAGATGAGTGGCAGCTGATGGCGCCGATACTGTAGGCGATGTTCCACGTAAGCGGCGCGGCGGCGTCGCAATGAAACTGATGATAGCGCCCTCTTGCGACTGAACGCAGCGACATCTTGCGAGCTGGCTCTGTAAATAGGTTCGCTGGTGCGGGGTTTTTGCTCCTGCGTTGGTCAGTAATGTTTGGCGTACCTGTAACCGTGTTCATAAACCCACCAGCTACCCTCCTATCTGTCACACACCCACCAGCTATACCCTCCTATCTGTCACACACCCACCAGCTACCCTCCTATCTGTCACACACCCACCAGCTATACCCTCCTATCTGTCACACACACCAGCTATACCCTCCTATCTGTCACACACCCACCAGCTACCCTCCTATCTGTCACACACCCACCAGCTACCCTCCTATCTGTCACACACCCACCAGCTATACCCTCCTATCTGTCACACACCCACCAGCTACCCTTCTATCTGCTGTCACTGTATTACGTCACAGCGTTTAAAGCAAGCATCTACGCATAACAGATAGCCACAAGAACCGTCGACTTGGGATTTACCTGGCTTCATTTCACGAAATAGTTAATAGTCCTTAATAATTCACTCACTCTGCCATATCTCTCTCTTTCTCTCCCGCACTCTCTGTCACTCTCTTTTTCTCGCACTCTCTCTACCTCCCTCTTTCTAGCACTCTCTCTCCCTCCATCTTTCTAGCACTCTCTCTCCCTTCCACTTTCTCACACTCTCTCGCCTCCCTCTTTCTCGCACTCTCTCTCCTTCCCTCTTTCTTGCACTCTCTCCCCCTCCCTCTTTCTCGCACTCTCTCTCTCCTTCCCTCTTTCTCACACTCTCTCCCCTCCCTATTTCTCGAAGTCTCTCCCCCCTTTTTCCCGCACGCTCTCTCACTCCCTCTTTCTCGCACTATCTCTCCCTCCATCTTTCTCGAACTCTCTCTCCCCTCCCTTTTTCTCGCACTTTCTCCCACTCTTTCCCGCACTCTCTCTCCCTCCCTCTCCCTCCATCTTTCTCGCACTCTCTCCCCCTCTTTCTCGCACTCTCTCCGCCTCTTTCCTGCACTCTCTCTCTCCCTCCCAGTTTCTCGCCCTCTCTCTTCCTCCATCTTTCTCGCACTTTCTCTCCCTCCCTCTTTCTCGCACTCTCTCCCCCTCTTTCTCGCACTCTTCCCCGCACTCTCTCGCCCCCCCTCTTTCTCGCACACTCTCTCCCTCCATCTTTCTCGCACACTCTCTCCCTCCATCTTTCTCGCACTCTCTCTCTCTTCCTCATTCTTCTACATACTGTACCTCCCACAAGCCTCGGACGCGTCACCGCCGGGTTTCCGTGTTGTCGCACGCTCGTCCCCTCGGCATCGTCGCGAAGTGGCTCGTGCCTCAATCCCGTCCATTAGTGTGAATAGACACCGAACCACCGCGCACGCAGACGCTGGCGTGCTGTATATCCATCTCATGGCTGTACAACATACTCCTATAGCGACGATCGACAGACTTCCCGATTTCTTCATAGTTAGGGAGACATGCCGGCGCCCACTTCACTCGTTTCTCTCCCTCGCGCGCGCGTGTGTAGGCGCGCGTGGGCGCGCGTGTTTGCGTGTGGGTGGGTGTGTTCGCGTGTGGGTGGGTGTGTGTGTGTGTGTGTGTGTGTGTGTGTGTGTGTGTGTGTGTGTGTGTCGTGTGCGTCGGTCGGTCGGTCGGTCGGTCGGTGTCGGTCGTCGTCGGCGTGGTGGTGGTGTCGTGTGCGTGTGTGTGTGTGTGTGTGGTGGGTGGGGGTGTGTGTGTGTGTGTGTGCATGTGCGCG